>NW_027266554.1:0-78443 GCF_046630445.1 Rutidosis leptorrhynchoides | reverse complement strand
GATCTTTTGTGTGATAACTAGCTAGTTTATGAGGAATAATTGTACAGTTCTGCAAACCAAACGGGCTAAGTAAGCACAATTTTTTTACCGTAAAGAATAAGTTAACTATTTACATATCCTTTCTTAAGAAAATGGCAGCATTAACATAAAATTATCATACTTTTCATGTTGAGTAATTGCAAGATAGAATGCCAAGTAAGTATAATTTACATATGGTGGAGAACAAGGGTCATTTGCATTCTGCACAATTTCTTAGAAAATATGAGGATTTGTGGAATATTTGACGATTATTTTGAATCAGAATTTCGAAGGAAAGAGATTTACAGTGTACTTACGAATTGCTTTATATATATATAGACACACATACATATGTATGTATGTATGTAGAAGTTTTTCATGAATTTCCTTTGTAAAACTGTGAGGTTGAATTGGTAATTGATTTTACTTAATCGACCGTAACAACTAACATGTCGAAGCACGCTTTTACAACAACACCAAATTTAAACTATAGTCAGCATCGGTTTTGAGTTATATTTTCCCAAAACCTTAGTTTATCTTCTAAACAATATCTCATACTATTTTCATCCGTACTATAGTAAACGTGAATGTCTTGCAATCTAAATTTTAATTCAAAATAATTGTCAAATATTCCATAGCTCTCTCATTTTGAGATCATAAATAATTCTCATTTCAACGTTTGTCTATATAACTTATTAGTTATATTCATATTTATAAAAAAGAATATTAACAAACTCATACAACAAAATTGGTATTTACAAAATTGTGAAAAATAATTAACTTAAATCAGTAACAAAGGCAAAATCGATTATAAAATAACATTTAAAATAATATATGAAAAATTATACTCTTAGGAGTGAGTGTGCTCGGGACATGTCACCGACGTACAAGTTAACTAGATCTTTCAAAAGCCATGAGTGGTCTTGGGACTCTCAAATAATTGACAAACTATAGTTCGAATGCTAATATGAATGATTGTGTGGTGCCCATTGATACTACTCTTCACGCGATTCCATTTATTGTGAATTGTGGATCGCTATAGGCCAAAAATAAAAAATAAAAAAGACCAGTCGCTTTGATCAAGAGCACAATGGGGAATTATAAATAATCGAAGTACTAATGCAGGTAGGTTGTTTGCAGGATGCATTTTAAAATTTAAAGTATGGTTCCACTACCAAGTAAACCGTGAAATGCGGAATCTTCTTAGTAGCAAAAGTGGTCACTGGCCAAATATTAAAGTAAAACAAAAACAAGTCGCCTCAATGAAGAACACAAAGTGGAATTATAAACAATCTAGAAATATTGCCTGCGCATCAAGTGGTTTAAAAATATGGAAGACGGATGCAAGACGGATGCAAGACGGATGCCTATCAGCTGTCAAAAAGTGCCAAAATGATTCAACTCTAATCATGGCTTGTGCAATACGTACTTTATACGATGTATTATGATCAGTACAACAAAATGAAATTATTAAAAGAGAATATATAGATAAGGACGGGCCACACCCACATGGCACATACTTTATTCAGCATGTCATCAACTGAATTTTGATGTGCCTAGTTCTATTAAGCGGCTTGTTATTTTGTGCGAGTCTATGGATTTTAACCAAACCCATGTTCAACTCATTTTGATTACTAGCTCAAGTCCAAAATGTAACTATATTGTCGCGACCTAACCTTGGATAAATGCCTAGGGTGATTAATGGATTACTAAACCCATACCAATTTGCAATTTAGATTCAAATTTTTAACACGTAAATGATTTTTCAATTAGAAATCGCCATTAATTAGTTTATGTTTGGTTGATTAGACTATTCTACTCCTATAAACAAGAGATTTTAAGAATGGGGACTTGATTACACTAGATTTCCCTAATACCTTTCGCTAACATTCTTTCCATGGAAAAATGCATATGAGCTGGCCATGCGGATGCGTAATCCACCAAATTTATACCCAATAAAATTATAAATAAATTTCAAGACTTATCTTATAGCAACGTCAATAACTTTAGATATGATCTCTAATTGGCACACATGCACACATCACTCAATCCTTTAGGATTTTCTCTTATTTAATAGAATGTAATCTACGTGCAATGCAATGCAAATGACATGCAATGTGCAACCTAATATGCAAACTATATGTCATGCTACATTACTTACGTGACCTAATCTAATGATGAGCAAATATTAATGCAACTATCATAATATGCCACACATTTAAATGATCCTAAACGTGCAGTGACTAAATAATGTGCAAGGGATAACCTAATTTTACTTGACACATGCATGATATTTTTGTTTATTTTTTTAATTAAAATTGGAAATTAAAATCACCCAATAATTAAACATGCAAATTTAATTAAGGAAAAGGAAATCTATCATTCTAAACCAATGTTTTTGGTATTTTTAATTTTGAAAATTCGGAATAAATATATACCCTAATCTAAATATGTGATCTAGCCTAAAACAAGCAATATTCTAGCAAGAATCAAATCTAATTCAAAGAATATTTTTTTGCGTTTTCTTCTTTAAAGCAAGCAATCAAATAATGGATAGACATATAATTAAATAATGCAATCTACAATCTTATGTTATTTATCTCAATAAGGACACAAAATGAATTAACAATCATATCCAAGTTGTTACGGATATTGATGGAAGGCTTATCTTTTCAAATTTGGAAAGAGGTAAATCAATGATCGTATTCAAACAGTTATGGATAAGATGGAAAAATTTCCGTATCTCGAGCATTGTATCTCTTATAGAAAAATTTCCTAACTTGAAGGATATCTTAGGATTTTGTGGATATTGTATTATTTAAGTAAATATTTAACAGAATATTCTAATACCCAACAAAATATATCTAATATCTAATAGGATATATCATAATATACTGAATCACTCAAATTCAAGGATCATATAATATTCTCAATCCAATTGAATCTCAGAATATTCAAATTGATAATAAACGGGATAATTACCTAATTCAGATTATTGCACGAATAAGTTTCCAAGTTCGGGCGAACACAGACTGCGGGATGGCTCAACGATGGTGCCTCGCTCGATAAGCAATAGCAAGTCTCAAGTGGTGGTCCGTGCTTCACTGACTTGGCTTGGCAAAGTCAACAAGGATGACCAGCACAGCGGGGGGGGTAGCCACGAGAAGACTTCAATGGCAATGATGGGCTTTCTCAAGCACGGAACACCCTCAGCGTCGAACTGGACCACCGCAGAAGCACTATGTTGGGCAGAGAAAAATTGGAGCTACGTAGTGAAGCTCTGCGTCGCTGGGCCTAGTCTGAAACGCTAGCAATTGACCGAACAGGTCAACGGGAACTCCTTTGCCGGGGCCCGCCTTGATTCGTGCAAGATGGAAGCACTGGTGAGACTGGTCCGTGACTGAGGAGATGCAGCGGTGAGGGCGCAACGACGATGGTGGGGTGGCGATGATCTCAGTTCGACACAGCGGAGCTCGGACTGTCAGGACAGCAGCGGAGACGTCACGGGGCAGCTTACGATCGCGGGTCACGCCGGTGGGAGCGACGTAGTTGGCGACGTAGTTGATGTCCAAAGAGCACAGGCGTCGTCAATGACGGGATAACAGCGGCGTCGTTGTTGAAGGTCGAGCAACTACGGGCGGAAGCTTGTAGGTGTCGGGTTGGTCGCCGTTGAAGGCACCTCCAAAAGAAGACCACTCTCCTTTTAAGTTTTCCCCTTTTTCTCTCTTTCACGTATGATCGTGTCTCTCAATTGTGAAAGGTCCCCTTTTAGCTGAAGCAAGGCCCCCTTTTATAGTGCCTGCCTTGTACTGAAAAAAAGGAAATTTTAATGAAAAAAGAATCGTTAAAATCCGCATTTCCTCCATTATCTCCTGCATGCGTATCATGTGTTCTCCTCAGTATTTTTCCTTCCATTACAAAATTAGAAATACAAATAACAGTGGGCGATATTCTGTCGTCGCCTTGCTCCTCCTTTATATTCACTTCCCCAAATAACTGAGCACGTACAAAATATACCGGGAACCCATGCTGATTGCTTTCTTTTCTTTATTGACCGAAATTGATATGCCTGAATATAAGCAATCCACCCATCTCATATGTAAGAATATTTTGAAATATTCTCCCATCGGATGACAAAAATAATAGCCTAGTTAATCACAATAAATTTTCAGCTACAAGCTTGGGTCAAATTTTATCATCGGGTTCAGTCCAATCAATCCAATTCGAAATCATTTATTCAAGTCCATCCGCCGGTTCATAATTATGAAAATATATGAGCCTATTAACTACTAATGCAAGTGCTCCTATTATCTAATGATATGCAATCTTAACTAATATTTTTTGTTTAGGTTTAGCCCTTAATTTTTTATACAATAAATAACGAACTGGATTGTCAAAATTTAGGTGCCAACATATATGAAAAATAGAAACAAAGAGTGGTTTAATTCTACAGCTCAATTAATGTTTCATCAAACTATTGGTTCAACTTGACAAACTAAAGTAATCTTCTTCTTCTTTTTGTTCAGATATCTGATTAATATAACAAAATACAACACTGTCTCCTATTTGATACTCAATTTATTAGCCATTAGATCTACAATGAATTTTCAGAATAATAGCTAGCCTACCCCTCATCTTTAAGGTTTTTCCCTTTAGTTATGGAGGCAGCGACATTCTTTGCAATTTGCTTGTTCGTATCAATGTCGGCTCCTTGTGTGATTTCCATATATATTCTACTTTGACAACATGGAATTCATCATGCACCGACACTCTCGAAGAGTCTTCGTGTTGTATCAGACACTTCAACACGTGTCCAACACTTTTGGACACTCTCGGACACTCGGTCAATACGTGTCGGAAAATCCGACACTTGGTCAACTTTCCTGACACTTGGTTAACTTTCTTGACACTCTCCGATACTCAAGTCAGAATTCTGACATACGAGTTTCCGACACATGATTCCGATATTGAGGTCAAATTTAAAAATTTTCAATAAATGATAAGTTAAAAAATATATATATGTAAAAAAATAAAACACAATAATAGAAATAATGAATGGAGAAAGAAGAAAAACATAATCTTTTCTTCTTTTTTGACTTTAACTTTCATGATACATAATTCACCCCTTAAGTTTTTTTTTCTCCTCTTCCAACATATCTAACATGCCAATCCATAATGTGAATTGCTTATTTTTTTTCTCAAGTTTTATGAATTATAAAAATAGAGTTGAATTTGTCAAAATGAAACAATGTATGATATTAATAAATGATGGATTAATGTTTTTAGTGTCTCTAGTTTTTTTAATTAATTATTTATTTATTTATAAATTTGAATTAAATTAATTTGATTAAAATAATCATAAAAATGATAATTTATTATGTATATATAAAAATATATATTTAATATACAACGTGTCCTAACGTGTTGAAATTCTTTATTTTTTTAGAAACGACGTGTCGGCGTATCGTGTCGTGTCGTGTCGCGTGTTAGTGTCGGTGTCGATGCTACTTAGGATTGAATGACTTTGTCAAATTCCTATATATAATTTGCTTGGATTATAATTGTTAAGATTTGCCTCAGCATTTGCTTTTCCAACAGTTCGAGACATTATCTTTGTGAATCGCCGACCAGCGGCTCATGAACAATCAAGTAATACCTACATACATGATATACAAGCTCTTTGCTTGATATCTCTGCCCTTTTTAAATTGCACACACATCAAGTGGCTTAAAGAGAAAATAGAAAAGGGATGATTACCTGTAAAAGTACCAAAATGGTTTGACTTTAATGTTAACTGTTAGCTGAGATAAGTCTTCCCTTTCATGTATTATCCTTCAAATTTTTATAGGTTTGTTGGCAAAAAGCCCCTCAAGTTATCCCTTCAAGTGAAAAGAAACTTAATAATAAGGAAAAAAAATGTACAACTAATCCTAAAACTTGTCTATTTATTATGACCAATTTCTAACAAAAAAAATCATGATTTATAAAATAACATGAGGGGCGTTCTCTTTGCAAGTATGTTGATAAGGATCTTTTGTGTGATAACTAGCTAGTTTATGAGGAATAATTGTATAGTCCTGCAAACCAAACAGGTTAAATAAGCACAATTTTTATAGTAAAGAATAAGTTAATTTTTTACATGTCCTTTCTTAAGAAAATGGCAACATTAACATAAAATTATCATATTATTCGTGTTGAATGATCGCAAGATAGAATGCCAAGTATAATTTACATATTGTGGAGAACAAGCGTCATTTGCATTCTGCACAATTTCTTAGAAAAGATGGGGATTTATGGAATATTTGACGATTATTTTTTATCAGAATTTAGAAGGTAAGAGATTCACGGAGAACTTACTAATTGTTCTAAATATATATATATATGTGTGTGTGTGTGTGTGTATAGGTTTTTCATGAATTTTCTTTGTAAAACTATGAGGTTGAATTGGTCATTGGTTTTTGTTAATCGACTGTAATGATTAACATTCCACAGCACACTTTTGTAACAACACCAAATTTAAACTATAGTCAGCATAGGTCATTGAGCTATATTTTTACAAACCTTAGTTAATCTTTCAAACAATATCTCATGCTGTTTTCATTCGTACCGTAGTAATAGTGAATGTCCTACAATCTAAATTTTAATTCAAAACAATTGTCAAATATACCATAAATCTCTCATTTTGAGGTAGTAAATATTTCTTATTTTAACATTTGTCTATATAAATTATTAATAATATTGATATATAAAAAAGAATATTAACAAATAATCATGATACAACAAATACAAAATTGTGAATAATTAACTTAAAGCCATAACAAAGGCAAAATCTATTATAAAATAACATTTAAAATAATATATGAAAAAATTATAGTCTTAGGAGTGAGTATGCTTGGGATATGTCACCAACATACAAGTTAACTAGCTCTTTCAAAAGCTGCGAGTGGCCTTGGGACTCTCAAATAGTTAACAAACTATGGTTCCATTGCTAATGTGAATGAATATGTGGAGCCCATTGATACTGCTCTTCACATGATTCCTTTTACCGTGAATTGCGGATTGTTATAGGCCAAAAATCGAAATAGAAAAAGACTAGTCGTCTTGATCAAGTCAAGACCACAATGTGGAATTATAAACCGTGAAACGCGGAATCTTCTTCCTTAGTAGCATAAGTCGTCACTAGCCAAATATTAAAATAAAAAATAAAAGACCAGTCACCTCAATCACGACCACAAAGTAGAATTATAAACCGTGAAACGCCGAATCTTCTTCCTTGGTAGCACAAGTCGTCACTAGCCAAATATTTAGAAAAAAAAAAGATCAGTCACCTCAATCACGACCTAAACAATCCAAAAATATTGCCAGCGCATCAAGTGGCTTAAAATATGGAAAACGGATGCCTACAAGCTGTCAAAGGTGCCAAAATGATTCGACTCTAATCATTGCTCGTTCAATAAGTACTTTATACAATCTATTATGATCAATACAACAAAATGAAATTATTGAAAGAGAACATATAGATAAGGACGGGCCACACTCACGTGACACGTACTTTATACAGCATGACATCAACTCAATTTTGATGTGGCTTGATATTTCATGCAGGTGTTATCAAACCCATGTTCAAGTCATCTCGATTACTAGCTCAAGCCCCAAATGTAACAGCTCAAATAATGTTTCATCAACTATTGGCTCAACTTGACAAACTAAAGTAATCTTCTTCTTCTTCTTCTTCTTTGGTTCAGATATCTGATTAATATGACAAAATACAACAGTGTCTCTTATTTGATAATAAATTTATTAGCCATTAGATCTACAACGAATTTTCAGAATAATAGCTAGCCAACCCCTCATCTTTAAGGTTTTTCCCTTTAGTTATGGAGGCAGCGACATTCTTTGCAATTTGCTTGTTCACATCATCGTAGGCTTCTGGTGTGATTTCCATATATATTCTACTTTGATGACATTGATTGACTTTGTCAAATTTCTCTCTATAATTTGCTTGGATTATAATTCTTAAGACTTGCCTTTGTATTGCCTTTCCAGCAATTCGAGACCTTATCTTTTTGGATCACCGACCAGCAGCCTGTAAACAATCAAGTAATATCTACGTACATTATATACAAGCTCTTTGCTTGATATCTCTGCTTTTTTTAAATTGTAAAGACATCAAGTGACTTAAAGTGAAAATAGAAAACAGATGATTACCAGCTGTAAAAGTACCAAATTGGTCTGACTTTAATGTTAACTGTTAGCTGAAATAAGTCTTCCCTTTCATGTATTTTCTTTCAAATTTTTGCAGGTTTGTTGGCAAAAAGCCCCTCAAGTTATCCCTTTAAGTAAAAAGAAACTTAATTATAAGGAAAAAAAATGTAAAACTAATCCTAAAACTTGTTTATTTACTAAGACCAATTTCTAGCAGAAAAAATTCATGATTTATTAAATAACATGAAGGGCGTTCACTTTGCAAGTATGTTGCTAAGGATCTTTTGTGTGATAGCTAGCTAGTTTATGAGGAATAATTGTATATCATGCAAATCAAACAGGCTAAGTAAGCACAACTGTTTACCGTAAAGTATAAGTTAATTTTTTACATATCCTTTCTTAAGAAAATGGCAGCATTAACACAAAATTGTCACATTATTCATGTTGAGTAATTGCAAGATGGAATGCCAAGTATAATTTACATATTGTGGAGAAGAAGCGTCATTTGCATTCTTTAAAATTTCTTAGAAAAAATGAGGATTAATGGAATATTTGACGATTATTTTGAATCATAATTTAGAAGGTAAGAGATTCACGGAGTACTTACGAATTGTTCTAAATGTGTGTGTGTGTGTGTGTGTGTGTGTGTGTGTGTAGGTTTTTCATGAATTTTCTTTGTAAAACTGTGAGGTTGAATTGGTCATTAGTTTTACCTAATCGACTATACAAATTAACATTCTGAAGCACACTTTTACAACAACACCAAGTTTAAACTATAGGCAGCATCAGTCTTTGAGTTATATTTTCCAAAACCTTAGTTTATCTTCTAAACAATATATCATACTATTTTCATTCTTACCATGGTAATTGTGAATGTCTTACAATCTAAATTTTAATTCAAAAAATGTCAAATATATCATAAATCTCGCATTTTGAGGTCATAAATATTTCTCATTTTAACGTTTGTCTATGTAACTTATTAATTATATTTATATTTATAAAAAAAATGAATATTAACAAAGAATCATGATACAACAAAATTAATATTTACAAAATTGTGAAAAATAATTAACTTAAAGTAGTAATAAAGGCAAAATCGATTATAAAATAACATTTAAAATAATACATGAAAAAATTATAGTTCTAGAAGTAAGTGTGCTTGGGATATGTCACTGACATACAAGTTAACCAGCTCTTTCAAGAGCTGAGTGGCCTTGGGACTCTCAAATAGATGATGAACTATGGTTCCATTGCTAATGTAAATGTGTGTGGTACCCATTGATGCTGCTCTCCGCGTGATTTCAATTACCATGAATTGTGGATTGCTATAGGCTAAAAATTAAATAGAAAAAGACCAGTCGCCTTGATCAACAGTACGTCGTGGAATTATAAACAATCGGAGTACTAATGCAGGTGGGTTGTTTGCGGGATGCATTTTAAAATTGAAAGTATGTTTCCACTACCAAGTAAACCTTCTTTTTTTTTTTCAGATATCTAATGATTCTACAGCTCAAGTAATGTTTCATCAAGCTATTGGTTCAACTTGACAAACTAAAGTAATCTTTTTTTTTCTTTTTTTTGGTTCAGATATCTAATTAATATGACAAAATACAACAGTGTCTCATATTTGATACTAAATTTATTAGCCATTAGATCTACAATGAATTTTCAGAATAATAGCTAGCCATCCCCCTCGTCTTTAAGGCTTTCCCTTTAATTATGGAGGCAGCGACATTCTTTGCAATTTGCTTGTTCGTATCAACATAGGCTCCTTGTGTGATTTCCATATATATTCTACTTTGTGTGATTTCCATATATATTCTACTTTGACGGAATTGAATGACTTTGTCAAATTTCTCTATATAATTTGCTTGGATTATAATTCTTAAGACTTAACTCAGCATTTGCTTTTCCAGCAATTCAAGACATTATCTTTTTGAATCGCCGACCAGCAGCTTATAAACAATCAAGTAATGTCTACATACATGGTATACAAGCTCCTTGCTTGATATCTCTGCTTTTTTTAAATTGCACACACATTAAGTGGCTTAAAGAGAAAATAGAAAACAGATGATTGCTAGCATTGTAAGAACCAAAATGTAATCATCGCCTGTGTGATAAGTAGTGTATATCGTCTGTCATCATCGAAATGAGACTACAATTTTAAACTCAATTTTAGTTTGTTCTAATCATCGCTTGCGTAATAATTGTCTTAATTCTTTTTTATCACTATTGTCTTAATACTTGTTAGAAACCCATTTTTAAACTTAATTTTAGTATGACAGATTATACATAAGACACTTAAAATTTTAAAACCCGTCGAAATAAGATTATATAATCAAAGCCAACTCCATATCGGTCTATGATGATTTGCAGCAGAATTATTTTCAATTCATTGTATGCAGCAGAATTATTTTCAATTCATTGTAAGTCTAGTAAAATGAGCAAATAATCTATTACTACTATCATGGGGGAGTTATCATTTCAGTGTCTCCAATACTTTTCTCCGCCGCTAATAGACAAAGATTGATCAGATACTAGTCCTAAGCCCACACGTTGTGCAAGTCAGCGAAATCATATAAAAAATATTGAAGTGACATTATAATTAAACTCATTGAACGGAAAAAAAAAATGAAATTTAATTTTCGAAATGATATATAGATAGAAACAGTCTGAAACGTAAAATGGAATAGCAATATCTTATTATGTTCTACTTATTGACATCAAGAATTTGGCTAACTTAGACTCATATATCTAATCAATGTTGGCCACTAGTTAAAATAAGTCTTACCTTTCATGCATCATATTTCAATTTTTCATAGGTTTGTTGATAGAAAGCCCTTCAATCACCCCTTCAAGTGGAAAAGAAAACTCAGTTTATAAGGGAAAAATATCAAATCTCCTATATCTGTCTATTTATAGTGACTATTTGAAAAGGTAGGGACCAATATCTAAAAGAAATGTTATGACTAATTAAGTATCAACTGGGACGTTCTTCATTATTAAGTTAATTAGGATCTTTTGTATAATAAGTAACTGGTTTATGAGGATTTTGTACATATAATCTTGCAAGCCTCATAAATTGATGAAGTTTAGAGCTTTGTCCTGTGTAGGCAGCTCTATCCCAATTCGCACGCAATTTATGTGTTTCGAAGAGGCGACTCCCAATGCCCCAATTATGGGGTTAAGTAAGCATAATTTTTGTTTGTAACAGATAAGTTAGTTTTGCATTATGTATCCTTTCTTAAGAAAATTGCATTTTGAAGAATTAGTGTATTATGCATTATGCACAGTTTGCTTTAAGAAAAGATAGGAATTGACGGAATACTTGATCCTTATTTTAAATCAGAGTTTAGAATGTAAGAGATTCATAGATACTTCCGATTTTATTTTTAAATATATGCACGGGTGTTTTCATGGAATTTTCTTTGTACAAAGGTGATGTTAAAGTGGTCATTCATTTTCTTAATTAATAGTGTAGATTAAAATTCCAAAGCATATTTTTATGGCCACGTCAGTTTCAAAGTATTATCTACATTATATTTCATCCACACTTTATTTTAACTTATAAACAATATCTCATACTTTTTTTTAATTTTATACCAAGTTTCCTCGTAGGGATGTTAAAAGTATGGGCCATCAAATATTTCTATTTTGACATGAATGTTTATGTAGGTTGATAAATGTTAGTATGTCCAAAGATATCAACAAATCATAATCATGACACAACAAACTTAAAATTTTAAAAGTTGTGAAAATAACTAATTTGAAGTGGGAACAAACGCAAAATAGATTAAAAATAACATTTAAAATAATATTAAAAAAATAACCTTAGACCCGTACGAATCTTGCTAGTTTTATAGAAATTCTTCTACACTTACCATCAACTATTTTGTTCAAAATGAATAGAGAAATATGATGGCCCCATGGCCAACAAATAAGTTCACCAGCATTTTCAAGAGTAGTGAAACGCCTAGGAACTCTCACATTGCGAACAATTTGTGTGTGTGTGTGTGTGTGTGTGTGTTTTTTTTTTTTTTTTTTGTCGAACAATTTGTGGTTTAGATAGTGGACTTTTTCTAGTCGGTTTTGATAACATTAGTTTAGGTGGAGACTAGGTGGCTACTTTTTTCTTTTTTTTTTCAATGGAGAATGTAGCAAATCCAATCCTTGGAAGAAGGAAAAATCCTTTCTGATTGTCTAGAGTGCTATGTATCAACCTTAAAGGCAGCTCTTAAGTTAAAGATTGTTCTCATGTAATTCTATAGACATAGATCTTCACGGGTGAAGTGAGTGCATAATTTTGAAGTATAATTTGGCAAAAAGAAAATTTATACCAACAAACAGATTGATAAGCAAGTTAAATTCAGAGCTTTTTCCACACAAAGAATTATGTAGGTATTAATAAAAAAAAAATACAGAAGACAAGAAAGGTAATGTGCAACGTAGGAAGACAACTACATAGATATTTTAGCATTTTGTCCTTTTTGTTCACTTAAGCAAGAAACAATTTAAAATTGAAGATAGTAACCGTTAAAGAACGGTTATCTGTAAATTTGGCTATAGATAGCTAAAGAAACGCAGTTGTAAAGCACTCCTTTTTCGACAATTAACAATCACAAAAAACACGTGTCTTTTGGCTATCTTTTTTACATTGCAAATTTACGTTATATCACACCTTTTTTATCTCCTGTTTATCCTTTATTTTATTGCCTATAGAGAAGAATTAGTCGCTTTCTTTCCGAAACGACACAAAACCAGTCCATATAACAAAAAAAGCTGAAGATTTGTCTCTTCGGTGAAAGATATTCACAAGGGAATACTTTTCCGGCAAACAACAACCGATCATAAGAGATCCAAAAATCAAAGCCAATTCTATGTGGGTTTAAGGTTTGCACTAGACTCATATCCCACGGGATTATGAGCGTAGTAAAATGATCAGATAATCTATTACTAATATCATTAGGAGTTCTTCTACTGGACAAGTGTTGATTAGGTGGTAGTCCTAAGCCCGCTCTTATGCGGGACATGAAACCATATTAAAAATGTAGAAGTAACATCATAATTAACCTAATTAATTGAGAAAAAAGATTGAAGTTCGATTTTCAAAATGGTGCATAGATCCAAACATCTTTAAAACATAAAATGGTTCTATTATTGATATATATATATATATATATATATATATATATATATATATATAACAATTGTTGATAATGTTCTATTTATTGACGCCCAATATTTACTTTAAGAGATCCAACCACAGTCACTAGAAAGAAGGAGGATATGTGTATCGACTATGGAGATCCGTAATGTAACCTTTAACTAAGCACCATCAAATTCTAGGAAAGTTTGCTCTAACAAGGAGGCATTGGAACAAGAAAGCTCTACGTTTCAATGTTTAATAAAGATATAGTATTACTTTTTCCTATTTGTTAGAATGAACCATGTTACATTTTTCTTGAACTTTCTTGCTTTCTATTTTAATTCTTCATTTTTATTATTATTTTAAAGCAATGCTTAATCTGTCAATAAAAATTCAGGTTCCAACAACCCTTCTTATTTTCAAGAATTTCTTTGAATGTATTCCCATACTGTTAAAAGTTAGAAATTAACCATTTGATCAACAAAGTTTTTTAGGATACTTTTGCGTTGCTCTAAAATATAGAGGAGAAATTTTGGAGAAATTTCCTTGGACTCCACACCATGCTACCAAAGTCATCAGATCAATGTTTCTTTATAACTCAGTATCTGTATGATAAACTTCGGTTTGAAATCGTCCCCGTAAACCTAATCAATTTCTAACTTAATGAAGTAAACTAGCCTTCACTCCTAACTTGATGCCTCCTCCAATAAAAAAAATCATGCATCCACGTTAACAGGAAAGCGACGGAATGACTATATAACTAAGCATGTTGACCGACTTTCTTATTTTCTAATTCTCGATTGTCTAAAAGTCGCCATTCTTATCTTGATCGAGGCAGCCGACAGAAGTGATTTGAAAACTTGGCAGCACGCTATTCCAAAAATAAGAATAAAAAATGACCGTTTTTGGTCTTCTCAATCAAGACAAAAATTGTGAACTTTGTTTAATTTATTCGCATTATATAATTTAAATTTCAGTTTCATCAAGTGGCCTGAAAAGGTTTTAAAAAAAAAATTGATTAGTAGCTATTGACATATAAAATGATACCACTTGGACAATCGCTTGTTTAGGAAGTAATTTTTATAGTCCCTCATTATCGACATAACAAAATGTAATCAATAAAGAGAACAAATGGACGAGGACTAGCCACGCCCCCCACAAGCACGTGATAAGTAGCACCCTTAATTTTTTTCACCATATAAATATTTTCATCGATATGTGCATGCGGGTGCTTGTGGGAGTCAACACAAGGTGACGATCAAGATTTCAATCTTATTAAACACCTTCAATAAAAAAAATGTAATAATTAACTCAAAGTATGAGCAAAAGCAAAATAGAATTAAAACTCACATTTAGGATAATATATATGCCACTTGCTAGTTCTATGTAATCTTCATATGCAATTACCGCTGACATAATACAAATAGTCCATAAACTTTGCTCAATATGCAATGTTATCTCTAAAGTTTAAATTTGTTTAACGTGCTCTCCAAACCTTAGCTCAATGCGCCATATGTGTTCTATGAACTTTTGGTAACTATATGAAAATATAGTCTATGGACTTTTATTTATATTCCCAAACGGTGTACGCGAGACCTCTCCTTCAGAACTTGCATACGGTGATTTTCTTCAAGAATTGCCCTTTTTGCAAGATAAAAAGTTGATTTTCTTTTGATTGACAGCTTTGATCTCTCTCCATATAGATATGAAATGGTCCTCCTGTTGAATAATATTTTTATAAAGCCAAAGTCTGGTAATGGCAAGTGACGATAGACACATTGATGCGAAGTATAATTTGGCCCCGAGTGTCAGACGCCATTTGTATCAACAGTGACTTGGAAGTCTTTTTCACACTCTTCCTATGCAGTGAATATTAATGACGGGGATAGTATCATGATATGTTTTCTGAACACCAAGCCTGAACCAAGGGGTCTCATTTCGATTTACTGGAATAAAGGGGCTACAATAATGTTGCTATTTTTCAATCGAGGGCGGTAGAAAGAGCTATGTAATGAGTCTTAAAACCTAGCATTACTGTTGCTTTCTCCATAAAGTCAGATTTTGGTCTTTGACAGCTCGACAATTTGGTGATAGAAACACAGCAACTTTTTGCTTGCACATGGGATCATCAGCGGCAGAGATTCGGTACTAGAGATTCAACAATTCAAAACCTTAACGAGACCCAAACCACGAGAAAGAAAGAGGGGATGGGGATGGGCCATGCAAACACGGTATTCTCACTTTTGTTAAGCACCAGTCAAATCCTTGGGAAGGTGTAAGCTTGCGAGCACGTTGCTCTAAGTACTTACCGACCTAAAATAGAAAAAATAACGTTTAACGTCACAAAAATCTTTAAACTGTGGATCATAAAGAACCACAATCAGTATACATGTGACAAATTTATCCTCTATTAGTTTCTATTAAATTTTAGTATTTTGTTCTTTTTGTTCACTTAAGCAAGAAACAATTTAAAATTGAAGATAGTAACTGTTAAAGAACGGTTATCTGTAAATTTGGCTATAGATAGCTAAAGAAACGCAGTTGTAAAGCACTCCTTTTTCAACAATTAATAATCACAAAAACACGTGTCTTTTAGCTATCTTTTTTACATTGCAAATTTACGTTATATCACACATTTTTTATCTCCTGTTTATCCTTTATTTTATTGCTTGTAGAGTAGAATTAGTCGATTTCTTTCCCAAACGACACAAAACCAGTCCACATAACAAAAAAAGCTGAAGATGTGTCTCTTCGGTGAAAGATATTCACAAGGGAATACTTTCCCGGCAAACAACAACCGATCAAAAAGAGATCCAAAAATCAAAGCCAATTCTATGTGGGTTTAAGGTTTGCACTAGACTCATATCCCAACAGATTATGAGCGTAGTAAAATGATCAAATAATCTATTAATAATATCATTAGGAGTTCTTCTACTGGACAAGTGTTGATTAGGTGGTAGTCCTAAGCCCACTCTTATGCGGGACATTGAAACCATATTAAAAATGTAGAAGTAACATCATAATTAACCTAATTAATTGAGAAAAAAGATTGAAGTTCGATTTTCAAAATGGTGCATAGATCCAAACATCTTTAAAACATAAAATGGTTCTATTATATATATATATATATATATATATATATATATATATTAAATAACAATTGTTGATAATGTTCTATTTATTGACGCCCAATATTTACTTTAAGAGATCCAACCACAATCACTAGAAAGAAGGAGGATATGTGTATCGATTATGGAGATCCGTAATGTAACCTTTAACTAAGCACCATCAAATTCTAGGGAAGTTTGCTCTAACAAGGAGGCATTGGAACAAGAAAGCTCTACGTTTCAATGCTTGATAAAGATATAGTATTACTTTTTCCTATTTGTTAGAATGAACCATGTTACATTTTTCTTGAACTTTCTTGCTTTCTATTTTAATTCTTCATTTTTAT
This sequence comes from Rutidosis leptorrhynchoides, assembly GCF_046630445.1. Lineage (NCBI taxonomy): Eukaryota > Viridiplantae > Streptophyta > Magnoliopsida > Asterales > Asteraceae > Rutidosis > Rutidosis leptorrhynchoides. Next base: position 61,620 of record NW_027266554.1, on the reverse strand, counting down.
TATTATTTTAAAGCAATGCTTAATCTGTCGATAAAATTTCAGGTTCCAACGACCCTTCTTATTTTCAAGAATTTCTTTGAATGTATTCCCATACTGTTTAAAGTTAGAAATTAATCATTTGATCAACAAAGTTTTTTAGGATACTTTTGCGTTGCCCTAAAATATAGAGGAGAAATTTCGGAGAAATTTCCTAGGACTCCGCACCATGCTACCAAGTCATCATATCAATGTTTCTTTATAACTCAGTATATGTATGATAAACTTTGGTTTGAAATCGTCCCCATAAACCTAATCAATTTCTAACTTAATGAAGTAAACTAGCCTTCACTCCTAACTTGATGCCTCCTCCAATAAAAAAATCATGCATCCACGTTAACAGGAAAGCGACAGAATGACTATATATAACTAAGCATGTTGGCCGACTTTTTTATTTTCTAATTCTCGATTGTCTAAAAGTCGCCATTCTTATCTTGATTGAGGCAGCCGGCAGAAGTGGCTTGAAAACTTGGCAGCATGCTATTCCAAAAATAAGAATAAAAAATGACCATTTTTGGTCTTCTCAATCAAGACAAAAATTGTGAACTTTGTTTAATTTATTCGCATTATATAATTTAAATTTCAGTTTAATCAAGTGGCCTGAAAAGGTTTAAAAAAAATTGATTAGTAGCTATTGACATATAAAATGATACCACTTGGACAATCGCTTGTTTAGGAAGTAATTTTTATAGTCCCTCATTATCGACATAACAAAATGTAATCAATAAAGAGAACAAATGGACAAGGACTAGCCACGCCCCCCACAAGCACGTGATAAGTAGCACCCTTAATTCTTTTCACCATATTAATATTTTCATTGATATGTGCATGTGGGTGCTTGTGGGAGTCAACACAAGGTGACGATTAAGATTTCAATCTTATTAAACACCTTCAATAAAAAAAAAATGTAATAATTAACTCGAAGTATGAGCAAAGGCAAAATAGAATTAAAACTCACATTTAGGATAATATATATACCACTTGCTAGTTCTATGTAATATTCATATGCAATTACCGCTGACATAATACAAATATTCCATAAACTTTGTCCAATATGCAATGTTATCTCTAAAGTTTAAATCTGTTTAACATGCTCCCTAAACCTTAGCTCAATGCGTCATATGTATGAACTTTTGGTAATTATATGAAAATATAGTCTATGGACTTTTATTTATATTCCCGAACGGTGTACACAAGAACTCTCCTTCAGAACTTTTTTTCTTTCTTTGGTCGATAAAGCATTTACCATTACTAATTTGTTGCTGAACGGCAACTCCCAACTTCTTTTTTAGGGCTTTTGAAATGTTTGTTGGCCCACAATTTGTAACTTAACTGGAAAAGCACTACCCATGTTAATTTTGATACCTTTCTAGGTTTTTATTAAGTCCCCGGTCAAACAGATCGAAACATCACTAAACATAAAATGGCTGTGTCATTGATTATATATTGAATAGTAATTGTTGATAACATTCTATTAATAACGCCCGAGAATTAGTATAAGAGATCTAACGATCCAGAATCTTAATGAAGATCCAAATCACTAAAAAGAAGAAAGAGATAGATATTGATTATATTGACTATAGAGATCTGAAACGTAACCTTAATTAAGTTAACTAAGCACTTTCAAATCCTTTGGATGCTGAAAATTAGGAAAAGTGTTAAAAAAGTTCTAAACTTTTTGCATTTGTGTCAATTTAGTCCTAAACCTTTTTTTGGTACCAATTAAGTCCTAAGCCTTTTTTTGGTACCAATTAAGTTCTAAACATTTTTACGTTATGCCAATTTAGTCATTTCCAGCCAATTTTGGCTGGATTTTGCTGACTAGACACTAGATGGCTGGCGTGGCCTGATTAGTGCTGACGTGGACAACTTTTAATAATATTTTTGAATTTTTTCTTTTTTCTTTTTATTTTTATTTTTTCTATTTTCTATTTTCTATTTCTTTTTCTTTTCCTTCTCCTCCTCCTTCCTCCAACCGATCGCCATACCTTAGCGACCGGCTAGAGGCGATAGCCGACAAGGTCGAGACCTCGCTGGCCACCTCGTTAGTGGCCGCCAGGGCGACAAGGCTCGCCCTCACCGGATCTAGCGAGGGTTAAGCCTCGCCCATGGCCGACAAGGGCAAGCCTCGCCTGCCCGGCGAGAGGCCACCCTCGAGGCCTAGGTAGTGAGGCTCTCCCTTGCCGGATCTGGCAAGGGTCGAGCCTCGCCCATGGCCAACGAGGGCGAAGTAACCCTTGTCCTTGAGGCGATCGATGAAGCTCACCCACTCGGGCCACGGGTGGTGGTCGTGGTGGAGGAGGAACGGCACCTCTTAGGTTGCGAGGGCAACCTCGCGCCCAGCTGGCAGGGCTCGCCCTCGCCAGCCATGGCCAAGGCTCGACCCTTGCCGAATCCGGCAAGGTTGAGCCTCGCCACCCAATGCGAGGCTACCCTCATGGCCACTAGTGAGGTGGTCAGTGAGGTCGAGAGGTCGACCTCGACCTCGACCTCGCCGACTGTCGCCTCTGGTCGGTCACCGAGGTCCAACGACCAATTGGAGGAAGAATGAGGAGAAGGAAAAATCAAAAGAAAAAATCAAAATAAAAAATATCAAAAATATTAAAATATTATTAAAAATTGTCAACATCAACGTCAATCATGCCACGTTAGCCGACCGACATCCAATCAGCAAAATCTAGCCAAAATTGGGCGGAAATGACTGAATTGACACAACGTAAAAATGTTTAGAACTTAATTGGCACCAAAAAAATGTTTATGACTAAATTGGCACAAATCAAAATATTTGTGACTTTTTTAGCACTTTAAACATTTTTGTGTCTAAAATTATTTTCGTTCTGAACATCTAATTTTAAACACTCGTGAGTTTGAAAATATTTTGAATCATTGATGAAAGACATCAAAATCAGGAAAATCTCAATTCAATAACTTTGAAACTTGACTATCATAAAATATAAAATTCAGAGTATATCAATCCCTTCTACAATTACTAGAATTATAATGGTAACAAAAAAATCATGTCAAATACTATTGTTAAACATGGAAAATTTAGGATGTCATAGCTTACAACCCTAGTATTAGACGCAAGTTCTCCCAAACCCATACCTTATACAACATTCAGGTGTTAATGAAAATTTTCGAATGAGGAGTCGCCATCAACCAATTAAGGTAAGTTAGAAACCAAGTGAAGATGGAAGTATACTTTACTTCCTATGTAACCAGAGAATCTACGGTCAAGTAGCCTGGATTAATTTCAAACTTATTCACTAACATACAAATTATCATACGAGTGTGCAATCATTAAAATAGCAATCAGTAACCAAGGAAAGCGTTAAGAGCAAGGATCTAACATGAAATAAACACCAATCCTAACAAAGCTAAAGGTAAATGACAATCATCATTATGGAAATGTGCAATCAAGGGCATTTGTCTTTAAGGACAATTGAAACCCTAAAGTAAAACCTTAAGGGCTTGTTCAATTTTGAGCATGATTCTAGGTTAAAAAGCTTTCACTTTTTAAAACAAAGTTACTTATTAAAAAAAAAAAAAGCTATTTAAAAATGTTTGAGGAATTTTAATTTTTCTAGATTTTTTTTTTTGGAATTTCTAGGAATTTTAGAGATTTTACTAATTTTCTTATATTTTTATTTTTCCAAATTCTCCACAATTTTAATTTTTTTAATTTTTTAATACTTCTTTAACTTTTTAATAGTTAATAATTCCAAAAAATGGGAAATCGAACTGGGTCCTTGAGCCCAGTCAGAATAAAGGCGGTATTCCGGCTTCGCCGAGATGGGCTAAAGGGTGTAATTGAGTCCATCCTCAAACCCTCTCCAATTCCGACCTTCCTAGACTCCCTAGTTAAGCCCCATGTTTGCTTAACTTAAACCAGGCCCAAATTGAGAAGATCCACGACTAGCCTGCTCTTCTAATAAAGCAAGGCCAAACCCATACTAAAGCCTCCTTCAAAAAGGGATGGATTAAACCCAAGTCCATACCCTAATTTTCTATACTTCTCGCTCACTTTTTCTTCACATTCAACTCATCCACAGAAACATTTCCAAAACGTAAAACTTCCCTTCTTTTGGCTCCTTCCCTCAGCCTCCATAATGATTACTAAAACTTTCTGTATCCATCATTTTCAGTTAGTGGATTGAAAGCTCATTCGATTTTCTCTGCTAACTCATGAACCTCGAGACTCACAATTTAAGATCAACGCACCAAAATCTCAAGCCACAAACACATGGCCTTCACCGTTGACTACCCGTCATCGTATCGATTCATCCTATACATTCCAGCCGTTCGTACACTCCATCTGCTTCATTCTAGCAAGTATCCCAAAGGCAACACCGAAACGTGCAAAACAAGGAGCCAAAAAAAAAAAAAAAGAGGGGGGGCGTACGGTCATGTACTCGAGCCACAGAAAAATGAACTCAAAATGAATGACTCGATGATAAATATTGCGATTTAAAAAAAGAAGAAAGAAATGATCATCAAAGTGTTTTTGATTCAGGGGATGTTCCCCATACAATAACAAAGGTTCATTTGGACATTTTTGCAAACGAATAGCATGCAGCGCATTGAGGAGAAGCAAATGACCATTCTAGGGCTCAGACTCGTGTCTAGACCCGTGCCCACCAGAGAAATCAACTCAGTCGAACACAAAAGACTCAAGAACCGCATCGTGCTGTCCCCGAGCTGAGATCCTCGGGGCAAGAGAGGTTCGGCCCGAAAAGGCACTTACCGGAGATGTGGGTACCTAGAAAACGAGGTCGGGATGACAAGGATAACGACCGATGGTCGTCAAACGGAACTCAAGCATGGTCGAGTGATCGGAGAACTCCTTCTCACCCTCAATCGCTCTCTCTACCAATCCCTCGAGCGTACATTCTCCGGCCAGTCGCTCCTTCAGTGAGCGTCTTCCCCCTCTAATCGCTCTCTTTCTGCTTGCACACTTTCTCTCTCCACCCCAGTGAGCCAACTCACTCTCTCTGGCGCGGCTTTTCTTTCTTGGAGTTCCAGAACCACCACGTTCTCTTCCCCTTTTCCTCGATTCTCTTTCTCGGCCCCCTCTCCCCGTTTTCTCAGCCAAAGAAGAACTTCTCCCTGAGCTCTCTCTCTCTCCCTTTCTTTCCATCCTCGTCCATCTCCCTCTCTCCCAGGACGACGCCAACTACCCTCGCCGATCATCCTAGCCAAGCGTCGTGCGTGCAACATTCTCCTCGCTCGTCCTTCCTCTCGTACCGTCCTCGTATGGTCCTCCTGTCCTTTGTCGTGGGCCTCGCGTCCAAATGCGCAAATAAGGAGATAAAAAGAAGAGTAAGGGGGCCGTGGTTGGCGAAAGGAAACGATGGGCCCGCCTGCTCGGGGGGGGGGGGGGGGGGGGGGAAGAAAAAGAAGGAGAAAATGAAGAAGGGGCCAACCCGGCCCGACTTCGTTTCTTCTTCTCTCTTTTATTCAAAAATATATATATATATATATATATATATATATATATATATATATATATTATTTTTTATCAACCAACTTTATTTTTATTTTTATTTTTATTTTTTAAAAATTAATAATAATCAATACTAGTAATGCAAATAATCCTAATGTCTATATACAATGCAATTTAATGGAAATTATTTTTGCTAGAGATTATAAATTAATCTCTAATTTTCTAAACAATTAAGCCATAAATAAATAAGAAAAATTAGGTATTAACAACTACTTATCTTTGAATGGGAGCTCGAACAAGTATCATATTCACAAGAAAATTGAGGATATCAATCCCGCTGTTGGAAAGTCGTTCAAGAATGAATCACTAGAACATGCTAAACCATCCCAACAAGAATACAATGATTTGATCCAGTAATGGAGTGACTGAACTTTTTGATTCACAATGGGATTGTCAAGTATTCTATGTTAACAACTAGTAGAGTAAACTAGAGACAAGATAAGGCTTGTCATCAACTATTAGTCACTCAATTATTTTTTGCAAGATGGTAAGCTCCCGCCCCCCAATCGAATTAGAACTCGTCTTTCTAACCTTTCTTGTGCAAGAATACATTCCAAGTTTGGTCTCAAATGGAGAATCTGGCTACTTAAAATTGGGAAAAGTGACAAAAAAGTCCTAAACATTTTGCATTTATGTCAATTTAGCTCTAAGCATTTTCACTTAGTATCAATTTAGTCTTAAATCTTTTTACTTGGTGCCAATTTAGTCCTTTCAGATTAATTTTAATTATATTTTGCTTACTGAGCATTAGTTGAGTAACATGGCACAATCGACACTAACATGAATAACTTTTTAATAATATTTTAAGATTTTTTTATTTTGATTTTTCCTTTTTCTTTTTCTTCTCCAGCCTCTTCCTCCAGCCGATTGCCAATCCTTGGCGACCAGCCAAAGGCAACACCTAGAGAGGTCAAGGTCAACCTCATTAGTCACTGGCGAGGCTTGAGCCCTTGCTAGAGGCCACGAGGGCTACTTGCGCTAGGCAACAAGGCTCCCCCTCGCTGGATTTGGTAAGGGTCAAGCCTCACTAGCCACAGTCAAGGCTTGACCTCGGCAAATCAAATGAGATCGACCTTGCCTAGCCTCTGATGGCTAGCTCGAGGCTGCCAGGCCGTGAGGACAACCTCATGTTGAGCTGGTGAGGGCTCGTACCTCACGTAATGGCTAATGAGGCTTGCTGGAGACTGGTGAGGTCGACATTGACCTCCCAAAGGTTGTCTCTAGTCTGCCACCGAGGTCCAACAACTGGGGGGGAAGAAGGAGGAGAAGAAAAGAATAAAATAAAATATAAAAAATCGAAAAAAAAAAAAATATATATATTAAAATATTATTAAAAGTTGTCAACATCAATATCGATCATGCCATGTCAATGGACCAGTGCCCAGTCCAATCAAAATTAGTTGAAAGGACTAAACTAACATCAAATGAAAGCGTTTAGGACTAAATTAACACTGATAAAAAAATTTATGATTAAATTGGCAATCATGTCACTTGGTCTTTAAAGGGCCTCATTCTTATTCCAAAAGGTCATATGGAAGATTTTTATAGTCCTATACAAATCCTTTGGATGCAATTTCAAAGAAATTTATGAAGAATATTGAGAACTTCAGGGATCCTATACGAAGAGAATCAAATTATTTTGAGATTTTTATGGCCATGTACTTGTCAAGAGAAAATGCCTATTGGATTATTCCCACGCATATCATGCCGCCATAGGATGTCTCAACCATATTAGACGAGTACAAGCAGAGCTAACCAGAACCAATGGATTTTTCCCAATACCCATGGAATTTTAGTGAGTCTGATCTTGAAGACACGTGACAACCAAATTTAAGCTCAAATGAAGATCCTAATCTCGACCCATACCATGAACCTATAAATAGAGAGGGAATCTTTCAAAATTCATGTGACTAATTAATAAAATTAAATTGTAAGATTTGTTGTATTATTGAGTTTATAACAAATCTTTCCAAATTTTGTTACTTTGATAACTCTGTGATATTTCTTGCCATTGTGTAATATATTTTGTCAGTTATACTATCTTATGGATTGTCCCTATTAATCTAATCTCATCTTTATAAGGCGATATGCTACTTGAATAGAAGGCAAAGTCGGGAGAGTTGTAAAATTCCCAAAGTTCTGATACATTCTTTCAACTGTTCTTCTAAACTTTTCTCCTCTGGGCACGGTGATATTTGAAGGATAGTATTACAATATTGATCCCATAAGATGAACCGGTTCAACAAGTACGATTTTCGCTTCCCACTTTAAGCGGATCTTACGGATCACAAAATTTTCCCTGAGGCCAGAGAGTCTTAATATGAAGATTAATGGTATTGAGAGACTAACGTGTAGTCTTTAACAGCCGAGAGGAAGGGCTCGTGTGTTAGGAAAGCATACAGCTCTCGAATTTCGATTAGCCCATCCTCTTGATCCTCTCATGACAGAAGGAGGATCAAGTTGGCGTCCATTGGAAACTCTCAAAGGGCCCATCTCTCAGACACCACTGAGCGTAATATCTATAGTCTAAACAGGCCGAGATGGGCTCAATTTGATGTCCTAGTTTCTCATTGCAAATTCTCAACTACACCCATGGGCCTGGGAAGGGAACGAGGACTTACCTCTTCGTCTCGAGCAAGGATTCCATTGACTGTAGCATTTGTCATTTCGCCTAAATTTGCAAATTATTTTCGCTATGGTCTTTGCAAAAAATCGTACAAAATCCAGCAGCAGGCATTCTAAAGTAGGAAAAGTCAGCTAGAATTCATGATTTAGCATGGAACTTGACTGAGTCTTTGACCTTGGAGTTCAAAGCCATTTGAAAAGTTTCAACGTAGTCTTTCTTTCATACTTAAAAGACTGCAGATCTTTTTTTCTCGAGGAAGTGAATTGTGCCGGTTTCTTTTGCTCCTCGAAGCACGTTGCACGGCCTGGACACTGTCCATTGGGCCAGATAAGATATGTTAAGGTTGAAGCTTTTCCGACCCAACGCAGCTTTCAAATTTCGTGACTACTTATTAGATGACCGAAATGCGATCATCTCATCTTAATCTCCACACTGAAAAAAAAAGAGAGTAAAGAGAGGGCATTATATATCATCAAGGATAAATATTCAACATCTCCGTACCTTCTATGGAGCATGTATTCTCATCTTTGAAATTTATTCCATATTTTCTGGCATAAAATCATCTCAATACATTTCGAATCAGTCATTGCACATAATGCGTGCGTGAAAGTTAGTACACAGAAAAGTAAAACCTTAAAGCTAAGGTCTCGACTTTTTACTTAATTCCTAACAAGTACTCCAAACTTCATAATTGAACAATGACCTAAAGTTTTGATGCATTGGGATTATTCCCAGTTAAATAGAGATGTGATGGAACAATTTACTATCGAAGCACAACAATAGAAAATTTTCACGTCTTCATTGGTAAATTGAATCAATTTACTCCTAGTTCAAGAGGATTCTTATGCATCTTAATAGTAAAGTGTAGTTTGGTGATGCAATAATGAGTGTTTGTTTTCTTGAGATAAATCTTTTCGTGGAAAAATAAATGATTTGGATAATATGTTTTTCGTATAAAATTGATTGCTCGTATCACTTGCAAAAATGAAGAATGAAATGTCTGTAAAAAATTTTAGAGATAAATTTTTGCGAAAAAAAGTTATTTATTTATTTTTCACGAAAGAAATAGAATCCAAATATTGTTTGAATTAATATGATTGCTTCACTCACAGAAGAGAAGAGAAGTCTGTCCTCTCTTCAGTTGATCTGGATTCCTAATGTAGATTGAAGAGACTTTTGTTTTCATTACTGACTTGTCGCGACATTCTTTGATATGTTGATTGTACAGCTTGAGATGTCTCAATATTACTTAGCCAGTTTTAGTAGTTCTGATTCCTTCCCACGTGTTGAAGCTTTGAGGCTAACCAAAGTTGCTTGCTTATTTAAAGGATTGCTTGTGGTTTGTGAACGTAGGTTGACTATTTTTGAGAATTTTGGAGGGATTTTATTTGGGAGGATAAAAAAAATGAAAAAATCTATCAGTCCCAAATTTAGGTAGCATGTCGAATAAATTAGTAAGTGAGGTCCTCCACAGAAATTAATAAAAAAAAAGATGATGTCCACGAAAGGAGTCCAAAGCTTGGAAAGTCTAATAAAGCCAAATCAGAGTCAAAACTTGCATGCGTAATACTGTTTTGCTTTACATAAAACCATCAAGGTTATTATAGTTTCGCCCTACTTTTCATGTTCGTGCATTTGCTTTGGGTGTAAAGTATGAGGACCTTTATGATTTTTTTTTAAAAAAGTAGAAGGATCTTACTATTACGAGGTGCAGAGTGTAAAAATTTTCAAAATACAGCGGTTCAAAGTGCAAAGCCTTGCAAATAGAGGATGACAAATAAATTAAAGAGAAAAATTAAGAACGGCTCCCGTAATTAGGTGTGAAACTTGATTTTCATTCATGGGAGATACTAAATTAGTACATGTTATGTAAACTAACTCTCTTCTTATCATTCTAATTTATCGAAACAAAATACTCTTTCTTTCTAAATTTGTTTGGTCATGTCCAAAGAAGAAACGACCCATGCAAATAAAGCAACTCATACGCATGCTTTTCCTACTTTTTCTCTTTCTTTCCTTTTTTTTCCCCTTTTCTTTTTGGGTCATCGGAGCTTCAATCATTCATTAGGATAGATGGGAGAGCAAAGCTAGCAAGATACCCAGCGGATTGTGTGAAAGCAAAGGGATGTTCTCTCTCTCTTTTTCTGAATGTGTGCGCTTCTCGCTCGCTTTGAATCTCGCGGATGCTGTCATAAGTTGGTTTCTTCTGGCTTAGAAAAAGTGGAGGGGGGAATGTTCCCAAGGACTGGTCTTTGCGCTTCCCTCGATCTTGAATATTTTTCGGCATAAAGTTAAATTCAGAAGAGAACAACATTATAAAAAACAAAGGTGCAATGAAATGTGGGAGAGAAAAAAGAGAGAAGGTGCTAAAAGAGACCTCTGCATTAGATTCTCTTAACGAGGGAAAGGACCCCAAGGCAAAGGACAGAAAGCGCAGAGCCGACAAGACCACCCTTACGTCCAAATCACTTGCAATTGCGTGATTCCAAAAGCAAACTCCCCCCATCTTCCCACCTTATTTATTGATTTGTCCCAAGATGAGGAACGAGCCCCCTCTGGTAACCACGTCTCCTCGTTTGCCAGGATGCTTTCTTTTACGCGATGAATTTTCCCGTGAGATAATTTACACGCATCGGAATGACCCGATGGGTATCCCGTGTTATATATATTTATGGTGAGGTACTTGATTGAATTATATCTACCACCTCAAGCTATCCAACTCTATTTAAGGTTGCAAAATTTTCTGCAAAGTTGAGTTAGTGAATCGTTTGCTCTCCTTCGTACAAAGACCAATGGAACATGACAAAATGAAAAAGCTCACAAATGGGTAAAAGAGAAATCTAGAAGTTTGAGATCTCTACCTATAATTTTCTGTTAAGTAGTTTTAATTTGTGGAGCATATTATGTTCATAAGCATATTTTGGAGTTCAGAAATATCACATGGGAGAGTGATCTATAAACTCTTTAGGATTTATCCTAGGTACAATGGTTGAAAAATAAAATTCATGAACGTAATCAATTGCAAAGACGTATAGAGTAATTGTGATAGTTACAATAGTCTCATATGTATGCTTATATGAAATCAATTTTGATACAAATATTACAAAAAAATTACTGGTGTTTGTGTCATTTTTTTTTACCACTATAAATGTACCTACTAATAGTATGAACAACTTAGTAATCAATGGGAGAACATAGGAAGAAAATCATGGGCTCTCTATCAGAGAGGTGGATGACTGAAACCGCAAGGGAAGATTTTTGATTTGGGGCCAAAAAAAAGGGCAAAAGGGAGGGACACTGGGAGGGAGGAGTATGTACCAAGTCAGGAAGAATTATGATGGGAAATGGGAATTGGTGGAGTGGTCACAGATGATTGCCATTAAGTTCTTTTGTTGCAGAAGAGCACATTGCTCTTGAGTAGTTGCAAAACAAAGGCTCTCGAAGTCACTTCACCCTAACTGGAAATAGAAATGATGGTTCATGTCAAATGATGATGATGACGACTAACATGCACATCTGAGCACCAAACCCTAGAAAAAGCAAAGGCTTGAGGGTCCTCCCGCAAGGCTTATGCACAAATCAAAGCCGCACCCATTTTTTTCCTTTTGTTAGCAGAAACTGGAAATGATTGGCCCTCAATCTTAAGGGGAGTAGTTGAGATTTCCCCAATCTGGGAAGAGGCTTTGTTATAGTAAAGATAGGTATAATTGTCGTCTCAAAAGCAAGATCCCCATTTGACTAATGATAAATTGCTTTAAAAAATGCACAAAAAAGGCTCATTCCCTTAGGGTGGAGAATATGGAATGGTCTTTATCACCAAACCATAGAATCATAAACATCTTAGGGCGTGCCCCTTATGTTCCTTTTTAGGGAGGAAACAGTTCTCACGATTCTTGCTCACCCCTCCCCGCATCTCAAAGCATCATCATCATTATCCCACGCAAACAAGATTATAGTACGTACTAGAATACCATGCCAGATTACTTGACAATGAATCATGTATTTTTTTTTTTTATATTCATATAATCTCCTTTCACAAATTTTTAAATTTTTTTGTTAAACCTTTTAACATGACCCTAGAATTATTTCTACTCCTTTCATATACATTCGTCCACCTCCCATCAATCGAATTTCACATGATGAAGGTATTACTCATATATTCACGCGATCTCTCTCGGTTAGTTTAAGTTTTTGAATTGAATTTTTAAATAATACATGCGAAGAACTAAAGAAAAGGGAAACAATAAGAGCTTGCATGTATAAATCTCTAGTATTTACAGGTGTATCTTAGCTGGGATAGAGAGATACATATCATGATTGGTGATGGGATTGAAGTTGTTGTGGGTGTGTGTGTTTTGTCAGGAAAACATAAATCTATGGAAATTAATTGTCGGGGTTTTCTCGGAGTTTGCGATCTCAGCATTAATTTGTGGACCCTTTGCGTCCGGCCACCACCTCTGTCTCGCGCAAGGACACCCCCTCTCTCCCCTCTTTCGCAAAATCGAAATTTGTGCAAATATTTGCTGTGTGTCTTGTGACAACAGAGGAAGTGAGGAACGGCAGGCCACGCAAACAATAATAATATGGATCTTAAAACATGATTGCGATGTGACGGATTACGAAATCGGCACCAATTGCCAACTTGTTTTTCTATCGACATTGATTGTTTCTTTTTTCTTTTTTAAATCTAAACCGGTGCCTCATGGTATCAGACATACCATGAGGCACCGGTTTCAATTGCTGTGTTCTTTTTTTTTTTTTTTCATCAGACATCCTCGAAGACCTTCAGCTTTATATTATTTGTAAGACATGATTCGAATTTCAAAACTTATCCAATGTGTTCTTAGGCAATTCTTCTACGAAATACATTCTTCATTAGTTTCGTGAACTACGGCTACTGTGGTATTGCATTAGTCATGTATTTCGAAAATTTTATAAGAAAAAAGGAATAGTCTGAAAATAAGGATATATAAATAAAAAGGAAATCAAAGAGAGGACAGGAGGATTAGCCCGTGATAACTCACAACCCTAGCCTCAATTCATCGATAGTTGGCACCGCTCTCGCAAACTAACACAATGAATACATAGCCCTTGACTAGCCTCTTGCGTGACCGTCGAAGGACCGCGACACGGGTGGACATGACGTAAGCCCTAACTCATGTGTCGACCGCCACTTCAATAACACTTGTACCGGCCAAAATTGTAGACACATTTATGGTAACAAATTAACTTTTGGTATCTCACGGATAAATTTCAATTTTAATGTTGTAAACAATTCAGGAGCTTTAAGATATATATTTGGCCTTTTATATAAACTGGATTTTTTTTTTTTAGCCTTTACGATTTTCTTTCTAACTCTCTAAGGCTGCTGCTTTGTATGACATTCACGCCTTGATCAAATCAAACAGAAAACAGTGCATAGAATACGTTGTTAAGTTCGAAATGACTTGTCCTATCGCGATGTCTTACCCGGAAAATCTTCCAAAAAACCGAGCTGTTTTATTTTATTTTTCATTTATTTTCTTTGTATTATCTAGAGTACATTTTCGTGAATTTTCATTACATTCGGAAAACTTGTGGATGGATAATTAATGCATATATACCGTAATGTTATTTTCCGACTTCAATGGACAAAATGAAAGTTCCTTTATCAGTACATGGCTTGGTCCGATGGATCATACCTCACTCATTTGTACTTCCACATTTCTTGTGATGCGAAGTGTAAACTTAAACATCAGGCATAATCAATACAGTTACATTAGCAACTGATTCAAACAAATTTCGTGACTTCCAATGTAACAACCGTTCTACCATTGTAATAAATACTTCGTCAGAATCAACTAGAGCTACTTAGTACAAGGAACAATGATAAAAAGAAAGAAAGGAGAGAAAATAAATATCTATCTATATATATATATATATATGTATGTATGTATGTATGTGTGTGTGTGTGAAAGAGAGAGAAACTTCAAAAGGGTACTAGGGAAAAAGCAGAAAAAGGGGAAATCGAGTATTCTCAAGACAAGAGAATTACTAGAAGAAGAGACAACATAGATAGCAACAAAACCCTAAAGATGGGGATAAAGTGTTGTAAACGTGGTGGTGAGAGTGGAATAAAGTGGGGGAAGTCGATAATAGCGAATAAAGCAATCTCTCGACGATGAAATTCCATAAAAGAGGCCTCTCTCTCCTGTAAAAACCCTCCTCTCCTCTCCTTTGATTTCTTGTTTCTTTCCCCCCACTCTTCCAATAGAATATGAGATCTGAAAAAAGAATCCCACCGTATTACAAATGTCAAATCCGCCATTTGATATTTTATATATATTTATGTGTGTGTGTGTGTGAGAGAGAGAGAGAGATTCGGATAGTAGATAATCATGGCTTTTTGTTTAAAGCGACAAAAACACTCTCATGCTATCAATACTCAATTTAGTAATAAACAACGTTACTTACCATAACCTTGTTTCTCTCTCCTCGCCCTCTTTCTCTTAGGCTCCGTTCGCTTTACAAATAATTAATGATTTAAAAAATATTTTTTAAAAAAATAACTGCTTGTATTGCTTCAAATTATTAGTGAATGGAAATTTTTTTCAATATCGACAATAATTTATATATAATTATTTTTGTAAAAATTGAAAATAATTTTCATTTTCGTAAGTTATATAAGTAATCATTTTTAAGAAAAATCTTTTTTAAATTATTTATTTTTTATGAAACAAACAGAATCTTTGAGTTGTCACTTTTTTTAAGATTTTATTTTCTTCTCTTACTATTCTCTCAGTCCTATCGTTTTGCTTTCCATTAAATAATAAGAATTTTTTTTTATCTTCATCCAAATATTAAGTTAAGATATTTTCTTTATTTGTGTCACTATGTGAACTAGTTATAAAATCGTGCATTTGGCATAATATAAATAATAGCACACATAATCACTTAAAAAATTGATGGTGGCGCTAAAGTGTGTTTCATTCAAATAATATTCAGGTAAAAAGGATGAAGGCCCAAATTTGTGTATAATGCGATGTGTATATAAATCATAATTTCATAAGACTTTTGCTTAGATATACATCACAATTTGATCCCGAATCATATAGTAACTCAAGCACATAGTCATTATTACATTTTTATAATTGAGCTATGACTTTTCACATGAACTTGATTATATACGAATTTCATTAATTTCTTGTTGAGATTGAGTATGTATATGTTAGAAATTACAAAACATAGATTAAATTATGACTATGGTTAATATATTGAACTCTCTAATTCCATATTTAGATCCAATGGACTAATTGCTCAAAAAAGATGATAAATTGACATAAGCGAATCAGCCTTAATTTTTATGTACATCCAATATTGTAGTCAAATAAGATATTGGAGAAGCAAAAGTCATTTATACCATAAATTTTTTCAATTTAAAGAGTAAAAGAAAAGAGAGGAAAAGAAAGTCATCTCTCACTGATGAATATTAGAAAAAGCAGCCGATGATCAAATTATCGTAAGCTACGTGATATATTGTCGTCCAAAATAATTCCACCCGAGTATAAGATAATTAACAAATTTTCATTGCCGAATCAAAATAGTATGTTGATATGGTGTCATTATTTCTAGATAACAAATGGAATGTGCTGTGTCAGCCACAATTTAGACTTCTCCCTATTTTATTTATTTCTTTATTTATTTATTTTGGTCGGTTCTTCTCCCTATTCTGGAAATGCATAAATTGTCCAATAAATGCATACTCCTGCCATGTTGGTACATGCCACAGGTATACCCTAATAAGCATTTTGAGAAAGAGATATAGCAGTGTATAACGTGAAAAGAATTTGTGTGAACAGTTAATAAATTGGACTATAAATAAGATGGATGGTTCATGCCCCATGGCTGTAGCCATACCAAAGACAAACCCATCATTACATACCATACATATATAATATATAATATATAATATCCATCATTCAGAAATTACAATGGTGATGGAAAGAAGCTGTCATTTATATTGAAATGCATCATTCACATGAAGAGCATGCAGCTGCACACTCGCTCACTTGTTTTATGACACCAGAATTGAATGCGAGAAAAGAAATCTTGTGTGTTCGTGTTGTGTAATTTGTTCGAGTCGAGGCCCTCTCTCTCTCTCTCTCTCTCTGACACACTGGTGCAACCTGGCGTAAAACTTGGATGCCTGATAGTGCAAGCAAAGCAAACAGTGCACACCACCTCCTTTTCTTACTCTCTTTCTTTCTTTCATTCATTTCTCCCCTTTATTTTTATTTATTTTTATTTTTTTTGGATTTTATCATCTTGTTAACTCATTTCCATTCCCTCTTTGTCTGCAAAAGATTTTTGCTTTTCTTTCCCCCATGCCCTCTCTCCCTCTCCTCTCGCTTTTTTTACACTCTCTCACCTCTCCGCCCCTCTATAAGCTCCCCATAAGCGTGCTTCACTAGCAAAGCAAAACCCGCCCTAGCTATTTACCACTCTCTCTCTCTCTCTCTCTTTCTCTCTGTCACTCTTCACTCTCTGTCTCTCTTTCTTCCCCCCTCTCTCTCTCCGTGCTAAACTGGGTCATCCTCAGCCTAGGAAGCTGTTTGTGCTCAGAAGTCACAAATGATGCTCATGTGAGTTTTTTTAGTCATCATAATGGTTTGGTTTCATGCCATTCTGTGCTTCCCCTTTGTCTGCTACCTTAATAATGTATTCAGGGCACTACTACTAGCTAGTCTTCTTCTTCTTCCCTGCTGTAATCATTCTTGTTTTTCTCAAAAGACTTTAGATGGTGAAGCGTGAGCTCTGATCCCGACTTCTCTGCTTGGTTTCGGGAAGCGGAAAAGAAGAAATTTGCGAGGGGAGAGAGAGAGAGAGAGAGAGGGCTTGGTTGTGTCCTCCTTGTTTAGCACTAATTAATCCGACTTGTCAGCTTCTTCTTTCTTCTTCTTCTTCTTCTTCTTCCCACGCGCACGCCCTTCCCATGTTGACCTTCTGAAGTTTGCAGTGATGAACTAGGGTTTTGTTTTGTTTAGCCCTTTTAAAGTGCAAGATTTTCTAGAAGTCTCGCTAGAAAGCAAAACCCTTTTCGGCTTAATCATTGTTAAACCTCCTTTCCTTGTCTTTCTTCTCCTGTTGCTTGCTTGCCCCTTTTTGTCTCCAGACAAACAAACCGAGACCCCATTAAATAAAAAGACATAATTATAGCAAAGACACACGCTAGAGAGAGAATCAATGGAGCTTCCAAGTCAAGATACGGACATCCCAATCCCCATAAACAGCAGCTTTGGCGGGGGTCATGGAGGCCACTTGATTCATCAACCACAACAACATGACCCTTCTTCTGCCAATCGCATCACACAACAACCACATCAACCTCCCTCGCATCCCCTCCAATGGCCCTCCTCCACAACCAACCCCCCACCACCCTCCTCTGGAGGAGCCTCAGCCTCAGCACCAGCACGTGATGCCCTACAAGAAGGTGGTGGTCAAGTACAAAGAGTGCCTCAAGAACCATGCAGCCGCCATGGGAGGGACTGCCATGGACGGGTGCGGCGAGTTCATGCCCAGCGGAGAGGAAGGCACCATCGAAGCCCTCACCTGCTCAGCCTGTAACTGCCACAGGAACTTCCACAGGAAAGAAGTTGAAGGTGGTGGTGATGATCACGAACATCAATGGTACAACCAGACCCCACCACACAATCTGATGAACAAGTCTGGGAGGAAATTTATCCTGGGCCACCAGATCCACCCCAAGAATGTCAATGTGCTGGGTGGCCACGAGCCGCCTCATCATCATCATCATGGGTTAGTCTACCCTACAGCTGCAGGCACTCTCATCTCCTCAAGAGCACCTCCACAGCTCCACCACCAGATGATCATCCCTTACAGCATTGGCGCCCACTCCCACTCAGGCCCCTCGGAGTCCGATGACCAGGAGGACGGTGGTGGCAGCGGCGGAGGAGGCGGGGCAGGGGCAATTCGGGCACCGCACCACCAGGCGGTGAAGAAGAGGTTCAGGACGAAGTTCACCCAGGAGCAGAAGGAGAAGATGTTCAGCTTCGCAGAGAAGGTGGGTTGGAAGATCCAGAAGCAGGAAGAGTCGGTGGTTCAGCAGTTCTGTCAAGAGATTGGAGTGAAGAGGAGAGTGCTCAAGGTGTGGATGCACAACAACAAGCACAACCTTGCCAAGAAGAACCCCTCCAATAATAACACACCCAGTTCATTAAATTAAATTAGTCAGAACGTTGAACTCGTTATGGATTTGCATATACATGAGTGGGTTTATTATAATGATCAGTTTGGTGTTACCTTTATGTTTTGATGTGAGCCGGATTTCTTTGTGTCAACTTAGAGTCAGAAATGATCGCCATAACTGTCCTTTTTTTTAAGAGAGAGTTTGTCTTAATGAATTCCCCAGGATCTGATAGTTATATATCTGTAGGTTATTGATTATGCTATCATTATTCTGCCTTCATTACAAGATGCGGATTTAGACAGGCGAATGTCTCATGGAGGAGTTATTGTCATTGTGTGATTTCTAAGTGCTTTCCCTTCGTATGTATAAGCTGTACTGAGTTTTGTACTCCATTCATGCTGATAAAGAGTCATTCTTGTTAAAGCTTTAGCTAAACGTGCGAGAAGATGATGTTGGTGATGATGATTTACCAGCTGGACATTGATGCTTTACAATCTTTTAGCCTCCCGAAACATCGCACGTCCTTAGAAACAAATGATCCGGTAAAGTCTGCTATAATATCCCAAAAATACATCAAAACACAACTGTTTAAACTTCTAGAGTGTGCTCTTTCAAATCCGGTAATCATATAATGATGAACTTTGTCAAGTTCATACGGGCATCAGATAGTTCTTGTCGAATATCAATAATTAGTTTTCTTTTTCTTCTGTCAAGGAAGAGAGAAAAATAGGTTTCTACCTCACATTTTCATGAAACCCTTAGCCGAAATCACTACATTTCAACATCGTAACAGAACTTCAATATCTCATCATGGATCGACCGTCAAAATGAAGTCTGATTAAGTCTAAGCTCATTTGTGTATCTAATTTGACCAAATTCACTAAAAAATTTAAGTCAACCCGTTATGGTTGACTCGATATATTAATTGTTTTATACTACATTAATGAGTAATTGTATGGCTCTTTCACCAAATTAATACCCTACATGTGCCTCAACATGCAAATCTCACTCATACGTGGGAGTTTTCCGTATTAGACTGCTTCACCCTAATCAATAGTATCATTCTACACCAGCATATTTTAAATTAAATATTCGCCGGGTTGCTATTAGCTGCAACATCCATTAATGCCAATTGCCACATCTGTAATAACCACACTGAGCTACAGCGGAGCCGGCGGTGCTATGGCACAAAGTACGCCTTCACTCATTATCTCTCTTTGGTGCAGACTGAACTGTGATGGTAATCCTCCCCTGACAACCACGGAATTTAAGAGATCCTTTTCTCGAGATGATCAACAAATACTAAAACATATTGATGTCATTGATCAATCATCGACTCTATTGCTGCCTATTCGGATGTGTAGAGAAGTCTAGTATCTCATTCTAAGGTTAGATCTCTAAGAGGTAGTTAAGGCCCGAGTACATTAACATGTTGAATTGGAGCCAGGTTACCAAAAAAAATTAAATAATAATTTATAAGTTAAGTAGTTTTGCACTTGAGCTCTCTCTTCAAAATCTCTGTAGGATAAGATATGAGACTTCTACTACCGCTTCTTGGGATGCAGAAAGAAAGTTGAAGACCTCATCCTGAGGAGATCTCTAATAGGGACCAAATTCCGAGTCTATCAGCAAATCTACTAGAGTTAACCTTTCACACAAATCAATGAGTTATACGTTAACTAGGTATGTCTTAACTACTCGAACTAAGGCTCCCTCTTTGATGTCTCTGAGCTGACTCTCGGCTCTATTTGAGCACTAGCCAATTTCTTAATACAAGGTAGTTGTTTCTCCACTTTTACTTGCCCAAACTTCTCTTGACATTGAGGAAAAGATTTGGCATATTCCATTCGGTGCAATTCACAAGCAGACACCTCCTTTCTTCACATGATTCTTCCTTCAAGTTTTATTTTTCACCGCACACTGTTCTTTGTATTTCGCAAATAGACACGTCTTTCTACTTAAATCTCCCTCCTACTTCCGCCAATTACTATTGTATCACTTCAATTTTCATTCCATCTATATACCTATTAGGGAAGTCAGCGACATTGATGCTGCTGATATTCAACCAATCTCTAAAAAGTTTAAAAGCTTCTTCTTATGGTATAATCATCACGTTTTCATGAGAACTTCTCTTGGCCGGTTATATATCAGTGAGTTTGGTTTCAATTTGGAAGCTAATGATTGGATTAAAAAAAGCGTAGGCCTCAGGCAATTTGGCTAAGAAAAACTCCGTAGTGGAACTGTTGGAAGGAAGATTTGGTCCTAAACTAGTCGAAAGGTAGGTATCCAATGAGGCTGTCGTGACCAAATGTCTTTCGAGCCTCGTATTAGCTAGTAGTCTTCCGAATGTGCGACTGATTAGTTCTTGGAAAACTCTTTATGAGCCCTACATGCTCGTGAGCTTTCATGCAAAACAGCAGGCTTTGCAGAGGAACCTAGTGACGAGCGTTTGAAGGGATGGGCGGGACATTCGACAAAAATAGCTCGAACCGTTCATTCGTAGTGATTCATTGATCCGTCGGTACGATTCTTGATGCCTTCCAGAAGCAGTTTGGAGACATGGGAATTTTGGAGACATGAGAATAATCATAACTTGCATCTTCAAGATCAAGCGGTCGAAGTAAAAAATTTGCAATACCATCCAACTGTCAAATTGGACAGAACGACTCTCATTGAAAAACTTATGATCCGGCTGACTCTATTAAAAAATTTGACCTAACTCAAAAAGAGTAGAGGAGGCTGCACATCTATCTTGCTGATCCCCCTGCAAGCAATCAAATTAGTAAGTCTATAATCGTTTCTAACGGACTCTTTATGCTCAGATGCCGGGGTTTGCGCGTGGATAGGTTCTAATGCATATTACAATGCAGGTTAATTTGGTATTTCATGCGAGTTCTTCCTTCGCGCGAAAAGAATAATCGAATGGAGGACCTTTCTTGTTTGAAATTTGCGAGAACGATGGCAGGTGACTTTTCGGTTGAGAACAGAATTGCACTTTCTTTGAGGCGAAAAACATCTCTCTGGCTGAAAGCAAGACGTGAGGATGGAAAAGCTTCGGGATGGACCCGGTGGGACTCGAAGCAAAACGAAACATTGCCTTTGTCTCCCTCTCTTTTTTTCGATAGTGGCAAACGTTGACGCCCACGTAAAAGTGGGTTTGCCTAGAGGTTGACGAAATGTCAATCTCAGCGTGGCCTATGCGTGGGGTTTTAAAGAAACAATTTGGCTTTGGTCCAGACCAGACCCCCATTTCCATCGGCACGAGTCATTGATAATTATCCAAGAAAGTCTTAATCTATTTTATAGATATGCCAACTAAATTCTAAACCTTTTAATTTAACCAATTGAATCTTAAACCTTTTGATCATTTGCCAATTAGTCATTCCGATCAATTTTGACTGAAAATCGCTTAATTTGGATACTAACCTACTTGCATTGCACGACCGACGCTAACCTGAATGATTTTTCAATTATTCTAAATTTGCATGGTCTTGGGTTTTGATCAAGTCAACTCGATTGGGAATCGATGCTAATTATATGTCATGAATGGGGGATGCATGCTCTTACTTCGAAAATTATTCACATCAACACTGGCCGTATCACCTCACATGTCTGCATTAGCCACTTTGAGCCAAAATTAATCGAAAATACTATAGTAATAAATTATCAAAAGGTAATTGAAAAGTTTAGAATGGAATTGACATTTAGACGATAATTTTTTTTTTTTTGGGGTAATTTTCCTACGTATATTGGCCAATACGAAAAAGTCACGGTCATTGTTGATTCGATCAAAGGAGAGTCTCGAATGTCTCCACACATCATGCGTGAACTCCAACACGGAATTAATAGGGGTGCTACTTGGTCCATCCACACGAACACTCTAAAAACACAAGGACGACCGACACAATTTAATAGGGCCCCCCTTGTTCGCTCATGCATCCGCTGCTCGTGACCCCGGTCATTGACTTTTAAACTAGTATTGCATCGGAATTATTCCGTCTTCCTTCTGGTGGATCGATGAATCCGGGGTTAAGCTGAATTAGCCGACTTCACGACGTGTTTAGTTCGATCTAATTTCCCTAGAGGCACTTCACCCTATGGATTCACTGCTCCTTTCAGCTGTAACGAATCCACATTAGTATTTACTTCCTCGCTCATGTTTAACACAGATGCATCTTAACAAACGCTAAGCTAGACAAGCATTGTAATAGACGCTCATATGGACAAGACAGGTCAGTTAAAATTTGGGTCCGTGTCTCTGCCGCTCGATTCTGGGCAGTGGCAAGCCAGTCGACGTTCAAGATCTTCTAACCTGAGACAGCTCTAGTCCTGATTTTAGGTAGGACTAATATAGTTCATTCAGTGTGCCCTTAAGGGTACAGAATTCAATGCCCTGATTTGTTATTTAGTTTACAGTTCGAAAGAGGCCGAAAAACAATCTTTGTAATGCTTCAGACCTCGATATATGCAGCGAAATTATAAAGTAAAGTATCAGATATACTCGGTATATAAATCCACATATACGATACGCCAACCGAAACTTATAAATATGACAAGAAAACCAAAAGATTATGATACAATTTTGGGAGCGGGAAGAGAAACATTGGAATGTCACTGAAAGACCAAAAGAAAAAAACAAAAGAAGCAAGCCAGTGACACATTCAAAATTTTTCTTGAGAGAGAGAGAGAGAGAGAGAACCTGCCCTGTGATGTCACCCCAAATACAAGGAAAAGGTACCATGGTACAGCTACTTTTGGGACATCAATAATTCCATCTTGCCAGTTCGCTTGCACATGATTGAGCAGAGACTCCCTTAAGTGACATGTTTTAGTCTGGATTTTGACCGCTAGATAGGAGCCATCAATAATTGCCATGGCAGACAGAGCCCCTTGGGGTAACAGCTTGTTTGTATCCTCGATATACATGATTGCTGTTATTTGACAGTGGGATCTGTGTAGGAGATGCTCAAGATCTGGAATAGATCTTCAATGCCTTCCACAGGTGGGAAGAGGATAAAAGTCAACCAAGTATTTGAATCTTATCCTGTCGATTTTTTCAACACAACCGAGCTCGACCGGGATTAAGAAGTGATTCAGACATCACCCACCCCTGGAACAAGAACATTTTCAATTTGTTAGATCCTATGAATAGTTTAAGCTCTAGGCAAGAATCGTAAGGCGAGTTTTGGTTGTCCCAATGAAGCTGGAAGAGCTATATGATGATAATGTCATTCTCAGTTTTGACTGAGTGCTTGCCACACCAATGCTAGCACCAGGACAGAGCCGGGAGTGATACCGAGGCATGCATATACACATCAGAGGGAACAGGAAGCAGTTAAACTCTGTCTTTTTAAATAACATGAGGTGCAGATTCACTTGCCTGTTCTGCTGCTTTACTCTTAAAATGCCCATAAGAGGCCAACACCATCTCACAAGACTTGGCAATGCGATCCTCGAGGTTGGCAGCTGCTACAGCAAGGGATGAGTAACTTGGTTCTTGTGGAGTCTCAGAAGATGACCAGCCTTTGTTTGATGAGTGTAGAAAATGCAGAAGCACATGAGCCTGAAGCAGAGATATGTACATAGTAAGACCCTCACGTGAAAAGACAGGCAAATTTACTCAGTGAAATGGAGTAAAGAAATGCAGGAAGCAACAGTGTCTCACATGGTAGGCTGCTTTAAGAACGTCGTCTGGCTTTGCCTTTTCCTTCAGCAATGCAAACACTTTACCCTTGGATGGATTGTAAGTGACAATATATTTTTCTTGCTGTCATCAATCAAGATCAAATCCTTGCTTATTACAAAGGCAATACAGGACAAAAGGGAGTATGCAAACACACAAAACCCCACATGCACACAAAGTAAGGTTGAGAGAGAGAGAGAGAGAGAAAAGGGGGAGAGATATACCTCAAACAAAGGTGCTATGGCCAGATATGCACCTGCATCCTGAAAGGCATCCTTGAATCTTGGTCCTGTCAAATGAAAGAGCTCAGCTCAGACGTTTGAAGAAATAGGGTAAGTTCTTTCTTTCAATCTTCAAAATATGTACCAAGAACAATCGGTCTCTCCTTCAACCATGGAAAGGTAAATATACTTTCTTTCATGTTCCCTTCTCGCAAAGATGGGACTTGACCTGCATATTGAGCAACATATAATTAACTGTAAGACACGTATGCACCGTCCACATCATGACAGCTTACCATGGGGATGACCAGATCGTTATCAGAAGAATGACTATAATGTCATCCATGCCACAAAGAAACACATTCTCACCTGTCTTGAGGAATGAATCCACAGCCACACTGAATCTTGCACGGTTCAATGTATGCAGAACCACAGACTTCACCTGCAAAAAACACAACAAGACATGGATCAAGAAATCAAACATTGCACAAGAAAGCATTTTCCTTCAATATCTCAGCACCCTGTGAATGTGAAAAGGTGCTTTTGTGTGCATGAGAGAGAGTTTTGCAAACAAACCTCCTGATAGGAGCTGAAGATATATCCGCATGACAAAAGAGCAAATGTTCTAACCAACGAGGGATTCCTTTTGGAGATCATAATGCTCATGCCAGTTCCCAACTATAAAATGATACAAGACACGCATCAGTGATTATCATTTATAAAATCCAAAATCCTCAATTCTTGAGTCTACAATGCAGACAGCAGTAAACAGTCAAAGTAAAATGTACCATTCTACCTGCCCACCCTCTTCTTTTTCCTTAGTTTTTTCACAAGCATAGCAATGACTGGAGTGGGAGATTCAGAGTCGAAAAGAAATGAAAAGCAAAAGATAAGGAGGGAAGAAGGAAAACTGAACTCACATTACCACTCACACAAGTAATAACAACCTTTCTGTCATGAATTAAGCATGCACCACTTGCATATCAACCTTAAACCTTAATATGCATTATTAGAATTTAAAAAAAAAAAAAAAAAAAAAAGGAAATTTGACTGTCCAAGGACATATCCTCCATTAGAATCTTACAGAAACTTCATGGAGCTTAAGATGAATGGAAAGAACATGATTTCTAAGCATTTGCAGTAAGTTTCCATACCCATATCAGTCCCAAAAAGTCAAGAATGGTACATTTTCATTGATTTGTTGATGCGAACTAATAAAAGCTAATATATATTACATTAAAGAAACAGAACGCTCCAAGGAAATAGAGGCCATAAATGAATTTTCAGGGTAGAAATAGCCAATGAAGCATATTTGCAAAAGTAAGGGCAATGAACTAAAGATAGAAAACAAACGCTCCCCCAAGTAGATTTAACTCTTCTTCTATGAAATAGTAGATTAACTACTAGCAACTCAAGAAGCTCTCTTTTAGATACTAACAGTATGCACATAATTTAAGCATCTTTAATACTTAAAGGGAAAGGAAAAGGATGCAGTGCTGATGCTATCTTGCCAGTTTCTGTTACATAATGAGGTACAGTGATCAATATGCTCATAATGGGTATTTTAAACAAGTCGTCATACTGCCAGAGAAAAATTGATTTAAAATGCTCCAACTTAATTTCATTGTCAAAACTAACGTTAAAGAAAGTAATCGATCTCAGCTAGACAGTCAAAAGCAAGTTCACAGTGCACGCTATTTTCGCTGTGGGACCAATCTAAAAACTGGGGATCTTGTTAAAACCAATGCATCGGATCCTTATGTAGTGTACATGTTAATCAAAGGAACAAATACATCTGTCTCAAATCTTTTAGTATGTACCAAGTCCGCAAGATTGCCAACACATTCTCCCTTGGCAGTAACATCTCCAATATTTTCTCCTCTAGCAAAAGCTTTGTAAATTGGTGTCCGGGTAGATGTTGATGTTACGGCAGCAACATTCTGCATATTAAGTGCTAAGAAGTGAAGGGACTGAAAAGAAATTAAATCGTGTCAAATATCGATGAAGTATATCCAACCTTGACTACGTTGGCAGCACATGCTAAAGGAAGAAAAAGATGAGGCACAGCTGAAGTTGCCAACTCCAATCCAGCACCTAATTCCATTAGAAGATCCCCCGAAATGCGCAACTAAAATTTTCCAGCAATGCAAGAAGAAAATCAATATTTCCAGTACAAAAGCCAGCACCTACTTATAGGCATAAAAAAAATGCATGTTACCTGCTTTAGATCATAATCAAACTTCTTTCCTTGCCTTGCAAAAAGCATCTTCCCAACACGTCCAGCACCGTCCTACAGTTTTGGTGCAACTTTAACCAGTTATGAGGAAAAGTAAATTGACAATCAAACTCCAAGATAAAGAAAGTCCCATTCATGTTTCTTTCCCTGAATTTAAAATAGTGCAACTCATTGGCACTGCAAGTCTCCAACGCCAATGCCTACTTTTTGCAACTAAGCTAACTAATCCGTACAAAATCTAAAACAGTAACGAGAATCAAACACCCTCAGTCAAACTTGTGTCGCTTCATACAGAGAGGCATATAATTATTAATGGTCCAACTTCTAAGCAGAGAGCTGCATTGCCTAGTTCATCCAATCACCATAATATGTCACCTTTATATAACTACTCGACAGAACCATCAGCTTCGCACTCTTCCATCCAAACAATCCTATTCACGCGTGTTGTGCTAGTATTTGCAGCACCAGAAGGGGGTTCTCGTATCACGCGCAACTCTTTAAAATTTTTTTTAATAAAATACTGGAAATAGCAACACTCCCAAGGAAAGAAAAGGGGAAAAATAGCCAAAATTACAATGGTACCATATCCATAGAATATCATGAACAGAGATTCAAGCTCTGGCTTAATTACTCTAATGCCAAAGATTAACCACCCCTACCCCCTCCAACAGAAAAAGGGACAAAATAGAGATTGAAAGGAGGAAAAGAACCTAAGGTAAACTGGAAACGTTATGTAATAAAGAAAATCAAGCAACTGAACAAGTATTGATGTAACATTGAAGCAGTTTGCAGAACAGCCAAATTTACTTGGTATAGATATTAAGAACCTAGGGGAATGCTAAAGAAATCCTTTATCAGCAGCACTATCACGACTAACTGAAGGCATGAGGCACCTTTATCACAGGGACTATCAGGAGTAATCAAAGGCGCATGCTACCATGGGTGCAATAGCCAATTACAAATTCCATGGAAGATCTTGTAGGGCTTCCGCTTTAATGTTATTGACTAAATGATCACAGACTTATTCGGAAATATGCTAAACAGTCCTACCTTGAGAATCCAGTTAATAGCAACTGCACCAGAAGTAGCCGTGTTTTTTGAAATTCCGACAGAATTCAAAAGGGTCCGTGTAGTGAAAACTCCCATTGCTCCACCGAAGAAGTGCTGCAACAGACATAACTATGTTTGAGAGCCAGGGAGGATTAAAGTATGCGGCATTTTGGAGCAATTTAATATGACCTGATCCAGGTGTACAGTACTACGAAGGAGGCTTCTTATTCTGCTAGAATGGGAGATTTGTAAGATCGTAGCAGTACCTTTAAAGCTCTCCATGTCATGTAAGGCACGTATGAGGGGGTGACACTATCAGGAAAACCATCAGGCACGACATAGGATCTTACAAATGACATGAACTCCTGAATCGAAGCAAGCATGATAGTGAGGTTGCAGAAAAACTCGGCACATTTATTTTTTGAGCGGTAGGCAATTTATTGTTCATCATTGGCATGAACATTTATTAGCCAGAGAAAAGCAGAACACGACAAGTAAAACATCAAAGCAGGGGATGACCCGATTACAGCTTGTCCAATCAACCTGCATCAAGCAAGCAGCACAAAGAAACTTAGACGAGCTACCAAAGAACCAACCGGAAAACCAAAATATTTCAGCATATAACTGATCTTGTGAAAAGAGCCAAGATCACGACAGTCTCCCTATGCTTCTTACACATTCATGCTTGAATTTGCATTCCACATTTATCTCATCCCAGACATGAGACAAGCCCCACAAATATACCCTATGACGGCACGTGTACAACTCGTAATCAGGTAGACACACAGGTAAGCATTACGCGAGAAGTCGATCATCCACATGACAATTCCAAGCCTCCAAAGAAGAGAATCTGGATATCGGCATCCAAGACAAATCGTGGGCAAACCGAATCAAAATCGAAACGAACAAACTAGCAAAACACTCACTTCCTTTCACATAAGGAAGCAAACTTTCCAACTCCAATCGAAAAGCAACGGAGCAATCTCACTCCAAAAACTGAATATTTATCATCATCATCACCATAGCACAAGTCCCGAGCTTCCCCGCAAGATGCATGACACACATTGGCGCCTCCAAAAGTGCCCAATTCAACCGTACGCACCGACAGCAACACACGCACAAACACACATGCAACAATGCATCCTAATCAGATCGACGAACGCACTGAACCGAACAATTTCTAACGAGGAAAGGCGGAACTGACGTCAGCAGGGGATTGAGGGGACTGCAGGCCGACAGCGCGGAACGACCCCTTCCTGAACCTCCCGGGGGCCGACCCCTCGTCCTCGGCCACGTACTGCCACCTCCGCCCGTCGATCTCCTCGCAGCAGATCAGCCGCAAGCTGGACCCCACGAATTGCTCCCCCGCGAGCCCGACCCCGACGGCGGCCGCCAATTCCCGGCTCGCCTCCGCCGCAACCGGCGGAGGCGGGGCGGGGGCGGGGGCGGGGGCGGAGGCGAGGTTGGCGCTGATGCGGAGGGTCTCGCGGACGAGAAGCCGGGCCTCCTGGGAGGAGGCGGAGGTGAGGGTCTGGGAAGCGGAGCTGGAGGGCGGCCTCTTGATCTTCATGGGCGCCATGTAAAAACTCTAGAGAGAGAAGCTCTGGAATTATAAACTGAATTATAAGAGACAGGAATGTGCGGAGGCTGGGCCAATGAGATGCAAAGAAAGAATAAATACAGAAAGAGAGAAGAGGGAGAGGAGCTTCGATGTTAACGAAGAAAAGGAATGGCGATGGAGGCGAGACGGTTGGGAGGTGACCTACGCGCGGACAATACCGAAAGGTACCCAAACGGAGCTACCGAGGGAAGGACGACGCTCTTTTCACGCCTCCTCCTCCTCCTTCCTCCTTTTTGCATTGCCCGACAAAAACACAGGGGACGGCATCCTCGTGTCGTTCGTCTGATACCCGGTTGAAGTCGGAAACCGAATCGATCCGGACGTGATCGAATAACCTTAATCGCTTCACCGACCTTTGCTCTCTTTTTTTATTTATTTTGACACCGTGCTGCTTTTCCGCGTGTCTTTTATTATTATTGTTGTTGTTGTTATGAAGATTTCGCTTTTCTCGCGCGGGATAAAAAGTGGATGATTCCAAAAATTTTGGAGTTGGGAGTTGCGGGATCGGTTCCCAAATCTGAGTCGAGTCTGAAAGATGACTTGTGTTTCATTATGAAATTTCTACTTTGTATTGAATTTGAAGGGTTTCTGGAAGAATAGGGAATTGGGCGGTTCTGCTCCATGGGGTCTTGGATCCCAATTCTTAGCCAAGAACGGACTGATCTGAGAATTAATTGCCCATATCATGTTTTATTAATAAATACTCTTTCACCCAAAATAGAAAGAGTGGAAGGTTATGGAGAATTAAGAATTAACCGGTTCAATTCCTAATTTTAGAATTATAAAATCGGGGGTCACATGGTCGATTCCCGATTTCAAAATTCCGAAACCGAAAGTCACATGGTCGGTTCCCCATCTAATCGTGGATGGAACTATTAGATTTTTTTGGTCGGTAAAACTATTAGGTTGTTTTCCTAGAGAGAGAATGAAAGAAAGAGGGGAGAGCAACAGGCACCGCCGCACAAGTTGTTCGGAGGGGCCACCTCACCAGCGAGGAGCAAAAGCTAAGTGCATCTTCTCTCTCCTGCCTTCCTTTCCTTCCCTCTTGTAGCTTGACTTGATGTAGCTTGTCTTTTTTGGGTCTTGAGACTGGGAGGGGAGGTGATAGAGTGACGCGCGGGTGCACCGGGGGCGGCGGCACCTGGGGACGGGGCGATGGGGGGGCCCGGACACGTGGCGGGGAGCATGGGCATCTCTCCCCACTTGCGATCTCGGATTTTCCCTTCCTTCCTTCCTTCCTTCCATCTGACGGCAGTGCAGTGCGGACGGGAACGAGGTTGTCGTGGTGGGATGGGGGCTGGCGCACGTGAACTGAGAAATCGGTCTCATCATCATCATCCTTGTCAGCTTGAGGGGTGGGGGAAAACACAGAGTTTTTCCTCCATACTCTTTTTTTTTTTTTTTTTGTCTTTTATTTATGAAGTCAAAACATATATGATTGATGGAATTATCATATCAATTGCGAATTATTCTGCTTCACACTTCACTTCGGATTCTATAATTATTGAGAGGATTGCAATCTCATGAATTTAATCGTGCTTATCCATATTATGATGTTTCCATCTTTCACTTTATAACAATTCTCTTTTTATTAGCATTTTGCTAGGTGACCTAGTGTTAGGTAACCCAAATCCCCAATGCGTAAACCATCCCGAGCTATTGGACCTTTGAAAGTTTGGATTTACTTGGTACTCATATATCATAAAATTCCACAATAGTAATTTCATTATGATGTATTATCATTTATGAACCTAAGTATATTTTTAAACTGTTTCATCTAAACTTTGGAATGTAAAATTCAAAAGCATAAATATATACCCAAAAATTATGGAATTCTCTTAAATGAAGAGAGTAGATTCGATGGTAGCTTCTTCAAAGTTGTTTGAAGAACTGGTAGACTAGTGTAGTAGCCGTCTCCAATAAAGGTGAGAGAGGGAGGTGAAAACCCTCGACCCATACTTCACATAATATCTTTCCACTAACTTGTCGACTTAATACCCTGGGTTGAAAGATAGTGTGCGAAGACGGCTACTATAGTAATTTGATTATGTTGTGCTATTATTTAAGCTAATGTCACCTATCTACGTGATTAGTTGCTTTTTTTGCGAGTGAAAGTCCAAGAATAGTAAAATGGTGAGTGTAAAGGGAATACTTTTAAATGGCCGTGGTCCATTGTTATCTCATACGGAAAGTCTTCTTAGCTATTAGTATCTTAGTGTGGTTATAGTAATAGTCTCAACAACTTTAGGCTTTTGCTTTGAGAGCTATGCATAGTAAGCAAGAATCAATCGAAATATATGAAACCTAGCTTTCTTCTCTATAGTAAAGAGCTCTTCTCTACCCTGTCGGGGTGGTCTCTAAAACCCTAAACCCCCCTTCTTGGCTATGGCCATCTCGCGTCCAACCCTCTAGGGTTTTCTCTAGATTCTTGTGGTTCTTTTTCTTCCAGCGACAATTTTTGGATTAGGTGGGCCCTCATTCTCTACTTTCTTAGACTAGTTCTCTCAGATGAAAGAAGATGAAGCCGAAGCCCTGCAAATTGCATCTCTCTGTCGGTGCTTGGGAAACTTATTGCCTGTAAAGAAAGCTGCAATTACAGATGATATGGTCTCTGAGGAAAAAATAAAAGTAAGTAAACTCACTCTCTTTGGGAAGCTTCATAATAACCCAAATTTTAATTTCCAAGCCTTCCAAACTGCAATGAGGAAGGCCTGACGCACTGAAAGAGTGACCTTCGAGATCCTGGAATCCGGCATTCTAGCCATCACTTTCCAACAAGAAACTGACCTTCTCAAAGTGGTTGATTTTGGCCCTTGGTGTTTCTCGAATCACCTACTTATCCTCAAACGATGGTTCCCTTCAACCCCTCCAGAGTGCTACAACTTCAACCTGTGTGAATTCTAGGTACAAATTTATGGCTTACCCTTTAAGCTGAGGTCGAATGAGATATTCTCTTGCATAGCCAGCACTATTGGAGTTGTTACTGATGTGAGATTAGAGCATAAAAGCACTTCAAACAAGAACAATGGAAGAGTGAAAGTAGTCCTAGATGTCTCCAAGCTCCTGATACCAGGTACTTTCTCAAACTATAAAGGGAAAGATATCTGGGTGGATTTTAAGTATGAAAGATTACCTAATTATTATTATGCTTGTGGAAAAATCGGGCATTATGCAAAATTATGTCAGAAGATACCTTTTGATGAAGACAAATTGGAGGAATATTGACTGGAACATTGGGTAAAGGCTGAGGCAAAGGAGTACAGTCCTTTTTGGAGAATTTTCAGTGGAAAAATAGAAGTAGAGGACATGGAAGAAGAGGCTATCCTAGAGACACCCGTTAACACCACCCAGTTTGAACTAGGAGAGGATAGTTGTAGGGTGATTGATTCACAACCAGACAACGAGTATAAAAGAAAAGGCAAGGAGACATGTACTAGGGAGGTAAGCGTGTTACAAGAATGTACCATAGTACCTTTGCCACTCTCTAAAACCTCATCGGTGTTAGCTCCTGTAAGATCCCATTCAACTTCCTTGGCGCTGCAACCTATGGCAGAAATTAAGAAGTAAAAAAAGAAGGGAGTTAGGCCTTGCATGGTAAAAAGTGTTTCTGTTTCCTAGAACAAAATTTTTTGTTCCTCGGAACAAAAAAGGAATAGAAACGCGTTTGTTTGCGTTTTTGTTCCAAAATTATTTTTTTGTTTCTAGAAACACATCTGGAACGGAAACAAGAAACAAAAAAAAATGTTGTTTCTTGTTTTTGGAACAAAATTTAGGAACACTTTTTCTCTCTCTTCAATTTATTCTCTCTTTTTTCTTCTTCTTTCTTCTTCTTTTTTCTTTCTTTTTTCTTTGGCCAGTCGCTGGCCTCGGCCATGGCTGACGATCGGTCGTCGAGGGCTAGCGACCTCGCCGGAGCGTCGCCGGCCCCCGGTGAGGTGGAGTGTCGCCAGCCCCTAGCAAGGCTTGGCCTCACCTTGGTTGGGCGAGCTCGAGCTCGCCTAGATCCGACGAGGCCAAGCTCGCGTCGGGCTGGGTGAGCTCGATCTCGCCCAGATCCACGAGGCCGAACTCGTCTAGCGGCCGGTGAGGCTCGGCCTCGCCGGGCCACCGCTAGGTCGGCGTCGCCTGGCGGTGGCCTAACGACACCAAGCCTTGCCGATCGCTAGGTGAGTTCGGCCTCACCGAATCTGGGCGAGGCCGCCGACCCTCGTCGGCCAGTCGCTGGCCATGGCCAAGGCCGGCAACCGGCCAAAAGAAGAACAAAGAAAAAAAAGGAAAAAGAAAAAAGAAAAAAGGAAAAATAAATAAGAAAGAAAATAGAAAAAATTAAATAAAATATTAAAAAATTAAAAGAAATAAAAAAAATTTTATACAAATTTACCAAATGTGTTTCTATTCTTTTTATATTTTTGGAACAGATTTACCAAACACGTTTTTTTGTTTAAAAATTATTTCCTAAAACATAAATACTTTTTTCTATTTCTGTTACCAGAAACAATTTTTAAACATAAATATTACCAAACGCACCCTTAATATCCATATCAGCAAGAAACAAAAGAGGTATAGTCAGGACATAAGTAAAGAAATGCTAGATGAAACTCATTTGTTGGAGGCTCCAATTAAGCTATTGGAAGATGCAAACAAATGGGCTTTAGTGGCTAACCCTAATAAGCCACCGGGACACATATGAAGCTCTTGTGTTGGAAGTGTCGGGGGTTGGGCACATCACAGATAGTTCAAGCTATTAGAGCCTTAGTTGCTTAAGAAAGGCATGTATCCTCTTTCTTATGGAGATAGAAAACCAAGAACATATTCTTATAAGAATGAAAAAGAGGTTACAATTTAATAATAACTTTGTAGTTAACCTAGTGGGTATCTTGGGGGGCTTGGCAATTTTCTGGAATGAGGAAATTTCTGTTAACGTGGAGTCCTACTCCAAGCACTTCATTGATATTATATGCAAGTTAGAGAGTAACAACCAATTTATGAACTACCTTTGTGCATGCTCCTTCTAAGCTCCAGGAATGTATTTTGCTATGGGATGAGCTACGAAGAATTAGCCTTGTAAATGCCCTTCCACGGGCTTATATGGGCGACTTCAATGAAATTCTATATTATTGGGAGAAAGTTGAACGAAGAATGGCTGAATTTCATCGACTCAACACTTTCAGGGAGTTTTTGAATTCATGTGAGTTGATGGATATAGAAAGTAAAGGCCGTGCTTTTACGTAGACTAATAATAGAGAAGGATCTAATTTTGTTAAAGAAAGACTAGACATGGTACTTTGTACTAAGGAATGGAGATCTATCTTCCCAAACGCTGAAGCCTTTACCCTTCCTATTGTGGGTTCTAATCATTGCCCAATATTGTTGGTATTAGACCCAAAACTAGTTAAAAGGAGTAGAAGCTTCAGGTTTGAGGCTTTTTGGGTAGAGGATGAAGAGTTTTGTTTGACTGTGTAGTAGGCAAGGAAAGCAGTTGAAAGGAAGAATGTGAACTTATTGCATAAACCAGTTGAAGTTAAAAAAGCCTTACGCAAGTGGAGTAAGAAATTTTTCGATGCCCACAAGGAGATCTTGTTATTAAAAAATTAACTACAGCAGTTAATGAATTCCCCGACCTTATCATATAACAAAGAGAGAGAGAGAGAGAGAGAGAGAGAGAGAGAGAGAGAGAGAGAGAGAGAACATTGAAAAAGGAGATCAAAAAAAGATGAAGACATGAAGAGATGTTTTGGGGGCGAAGATCTAGAATCAAATGGCTAAAATGTGGTGATAAGAATACTAAA
The DNA here is from genome assembly GCF_046630445.1 of Rutidosis leptorrhynchoides. Classification (NCBI taxonomy): domain Eukaryota; kingdom Viridiplantae; phylum Streptophyta; class Magnoliopsida; order Asterales; family Asteraceae; genus Rutidosis; species Rutidosis leptorrhynchoides. Next base: position 26,669 of record NW_027266554.1, on the reverse strand, counting down.
TTTTTTCATGCAATAACAATTCAAAGGAGACAAAGAAATCGAATATCCATGTTGAAAAGCCCAGTTGATGAATGGGTATGTGATGAAAAGCAATTGAAAATTCTGACCATTAGCCATTTCCGTGAGCTTTACACTTCAATAGGATATCGGCACTTTGAGCCAATAATTGACCAGTGCCCCACCTCAATGGAAGAGGATATGAACAATGTCTTGCTTGTGGAGGTAACAATTCAGGAGATTTATGCAGCCACCTACCAATTAGGAGCCATAAAAGCACCTGGTCCTGACAAGTTGAATAGGATGTTCTATCACTCAAAACGGGACATTATGCAACCGGCAATCTTTAAGTAAGTGAGGCATTTTTTTGAAACTGGGGAGCTTGATCCAGAATTAAACAAAACACATATTACTCTTATTCCAAAAGTCTCAAATCTTGAGAAGTTGGAGCAGTTTCGTCCAATCAGTTTGTGTAACTTCTCGTACAAGATTATATCAAAGGTTCTTGCGAATAGATTGAAACCCTGGCTAGGAGATCTAATATTACCATAAGAAAGTGCTTTTGTTAGCGGAAGACTTATCCAAGATAATATTCTAGTTGTCCAGGAGGTGCTACACCAACTTAGAATTCGAAACAGAAAAAATAAGTTTTAGGCTATACTTAAACTAGATATGCAAAAGGCATATGATAGATTTGAGTGTGATTTTCTAGAATCTTGTATGTTAAGGATGGGTTTTCATTCAAGTGGGTGAAATGGATTATGCAATGTGTAACTACTATCTCCTTCAGTGTGAAATTCAATGGAGAACCACTGCCCTACTTCCAACCCTCGCGAGGCCTCAGACAAGGTGACCCGCTCTCTCCATATTTATGCATTATAGTAACAAATATGCTCTCGGTGCTATTGAAACAGGCGTTGGAGCATGAGGCTATCAAGGGCATTCAGATGAGTAGGTCCTGCCCTATTCTAACTCATCTGTTGTTTGCAGATGACTTGATTTTCTTCTTGGATGGGACCATAAAAGAGTGTCAAAATGTTGCCGATATATTAAATAGATATTGCTACGCATTAGGCCAAGCCATCAACTTAAATAAATCCGAGATGTTCTTCAGTAAAAATTGCCCCCATAGACTTCGCCAGAATATGCTAGCTGAGTTGCGGGTCCTAGAAATAAATAAAAAAACCTAGTAAGTATCTAGGAATTCCTTCCGATTTGGGTGAAACGAAAAAACGAATGTTTGCCTGGATACAAGCTAGAGTGAACATGAAGTTAGAAGGTTGGAAGGAAAAGCTAATATCAAGGGCAGGGAAAGAAATCCTCATTAAAGCAGTTGTCCAAACTATCCCGCAATACGCCATATCAGTTTTTAAAATTCCAGTATCTATTTGTCGGAGCATTGAAAAGAAAATTGCAAATTTTTGGTGGAAAAATTATGATCAGAAGGCTGGATTACATTGGAAAAAGTGGGAAGTTCTCAAAACTAGAAAGGACAATGGAGGTTTGGGTTTTCATGATTTAATTGCCTTTAACAAGCAATACTAGGAAAACAAGCATGGCGTTTGATGCAAAACCCCTCATCATTATGGTGCTAGATTCTGAAAGGCATTTACTTTCCTCATTCCAAATTCCGGGTAGCAAGAAAGGGCCGTCGGCCTTCATGGAGTTGGCAAAGCATCCTTAGGGGCTGAGATGAAATTATTCCCGCAGTTATTCCCGCAATTAGGTGGGCTGTAAGGAATGGAAAAAAGATTAACATTAAAGAAGACAAATGGCTCCCTAGAGGAGTTATATGAGGGCCAGCGAATCCTGAAGAACCGAAGAATGTTTCTGAACTAATTCTAATAGATATCCCAACTTGGAATGAATAGCTTATCACCAACCTATTTGATGAGGAAACGGCCAACAAAATACTCACAATTCCATTAGGTCAGCAAGTGAAAGAGGATAAAATGGTTTGGACCATCACCCGAACAGGGGAGTATACTATTAGAAGCGGATACAACAAAATTAGAGAGTTCGACAAACAGAGTACCTCTGCCACACCCTCATCCTCACATCAATCCCCACGCTCTCTTTGGAACCAAAATCTGGAGAGTTAATACAAGCCCACAGATTCAATTTTTCTTATGGAGTTTATGTCAAAACACTCTGCTGACAAAGGAAAATGTACTCAAGCGGGGTATAGTGGAGGAGAGTACCTGTGATCTATGCAAGCAGCACCCTAAAACTGTGGAGCACATCTTCTTGCTCTGCCCTTGGACTTAGCAAGTGTGGATGGACCCTGCAATACAGATCAAAATCTCGCCTTATGGCCTTGGACGAATTGAAGAATGGCTACTCAACTTTAACCATATTTCTATTAGCTTCGACTTGCTAGTTGCTATCCTCTGGTTAATTTGGAGGGAAAGAAACAATTTTGTCTTCTGCAAACAGAAGCCAACCCCGAAGCACATCATCAACTCAGCCATGGTGGAAAATAGGTGCTATACAAACTTGGCAAAGTCAAAAAAGAAGACAACAACAACTTAGAACAACTCACCTCAGACTCGGATTGGTTCGAGCATTGAAACCCTCCAAATCAACATTGATGGGTCCTTCTCAGTCGGCTCAACAATTGGCGCCATTAGCTGTGTTTGTAGAAACAAGTATGGAGAATTGGTGGATGGATTTGTAAGACCGGTAAGAATACACTGGGCTGAGCAAGCTGATCTTTGGCCATGGTAAAACTGCTACACTCACGAACGAAGGAGAACCTCTTGCTACAGTCAAATAGTAAAAAACTTTTAAAGACACTAAAAGGAGAAGTATAGAGCACGTGGGTTCTGGAATCACTTATTATTGAGGCTAGAAATTTAATTATGGGCTTTTCTAACTTAAGTTTGTCCTATGCAGTAGAGAGTTGAATTTAGTTACGGATTGGTTAGCAAAAACACATAGAAATTGGTCTTTACCTTTTAATTGGTTGTCCAACCCACCGGAAGCCCTTTGGGCCTTACTTTGTTTTGATTCAAGTCTTGTAAACTCAAACTCTTTGAGTTGAGTTAGTTATGAAAGTTTTTTTTTTTTTAGACCAAAAAAAAAAAGAAAATCTAAATGTTCTGTTGCAGCGCATGAGAGTTATGTCAACACCCAAAAGGGGCCAGCAGGACTGATTGCCCCTACACGCCCTTTTTACCAATGAAAGAGTCGTACAAGAGGATGAACTTTCAAGTAAATTCTAAATGGCTAAATCAGCTTTAAAAAAATTGAGATTTCATCATTCTACTCCCTTTCAACAATGCTTAAACTGTTACAAAATTACTAAAACATATTAATCGAATTGCTAAATCAAAACTTTTTTTTTTTTGGGTAACAAGAAAAAGAGATTCACCGGGGCAATTTATACGCGACAAGCATGAAAACACAGTTGCCAGATAAGGATCTGTAAGAATATATTCATATAGATAAGCATTAGCTTCAAGTGGGCCTTCTCATCACCTCAATTTTGACGTGTCCAAGTTCAGAGCTTTTGTTTTTCTTTATCTTTTAAATAATTCTTTTTTCATGTTTCTCCTGACACGCGCACACACACATATATAATGCATATATATTTGAATAAGTATGTTGAAAGTTATGAAATTTGCTATGAAAGTTCAATTGAATCGCAAAATTTATATACAATCAAGTTGTAAAATTTATCAAATTAATGCAATCGAATTATTCTGCTAACTCTATTTAATTAGGCTAACGAAAAATTCTGATGTGATTTATACTAATTGCGTACTTCAAACTTTTTTTGTATCACTAAAAATCTACAAGTACCCCAAAATTTTTCAGTTCTACTTAGGAATATTTGTCATATTGGTATAAGTTCACACAAAAAAATCTTATGGTATTTGTGTATAGTGGGCCAGTTTGGAGATTTAAACGACACAAAAAAAGTTTAGTATATTAATATTATGGTAGGCATAGTCTAGGATTTTTGTAGTATTAACTAATTTTAGAAAATCCTTACAAGAAAAAAACTAATTTTAGAAAATAGTTTCTTTCTCCTATGCAGCATGAAAATATAATGCCAGCACAATGTCATTTTTTGCAATGTTGTTGTCACATGGGAGAGAAAAATATGTTTTATAAAATGGCCTTTCATTAATCAAGTTAAATGGAGTTAACAAAAAGACCTGATTCTATAGAGTTGACGACTTTTTACAATTTGATTACACTTTTCATAAATTGTAAGATTTGATCGTACTTTTCATGAAAAGTTTTACTTCATTGTACTTTTTCCTATTTATTTATTAGGAAATCCTTTGGAATGCATTGAATATGTCCTAAAAAAATATAATAATATTCGCTTGAAGCCGTTTTATTATTACCTCAACGTAATTGCATTATTAGGACTACTCGATCTCCAAAATTTCAAACTCTAGCACAAAAGAAATTAAACCAAAAACGAAAAAGCGAGAGAAAAGAGAAAAAGACAGTCTCTCAGGCTCTCCCCGTTCGGCGCCGGAGAGAGCGGTCGGGGAGATCGCCGGCCGACTCCAGTCTCGAACTACTCGGCAGTCGGCACCGACCTCCATCGATTCACCTCTCCAGAGCACGACATTCTGCTCGACCCATTAACCATTTTGACAGCAAGAAACGCTCCCGGCGAAAACCCAGTTGCTCGATCTCTCCGTCGCGGGAAGATCCCGACCTCCCTCGTCTTCCCGGCTGCGCGGTTGGCTCCCGAATCACAGCCCCATGGAAACTGCCGACAAAGCCGAAGAACCCATCTACACCGTATGCTCTGAGATCCTCGTGCGGTTCCTTGATGTCGCGGTTCTTTTGGGGGTGATTCGGGGTAGGTCGAGAATGCATGTCGCGTGGCGTTTTCTGTGCCTGTCGAGCTCAAAGTGACTCATTCCATCGGGAAGATTGGTTTTTGATGCTGGGTCTTGTGTCATCGCGACAAAATGACTCGACCCAATGAGGGATGATTCCTGTTTTATTGGAACTTGGAAGTACGGGCGTTGTCGCCCACATGCTCGATGAAATGTCTATGCGAAAATTCGGTTCTGATTTTCCTGTTAGTTGCACGGGAATCTTCCGCAGCGGTGGTCTGTACTGATCATCGACTGTTGAAACATGTAATTCGTTCTTCATGACTTTGGAGAAAACTCTTGTTTATCAGCCGTCGGAGGTGGGCATTTTATATGCCCATTGAGACAATGAGTTGCATTGGAGCGAGCGAGACGCAAAGGGTGCGGACTGCAATGTGTCGAAATAACTTAATGAGGACAAGCTTTGTGTGTTTGTGTATTAACATCATATGCTCAAGTTATTTGATTGATAACGCTAGATTGCCATGTCTGTGCTGGCTAATGTTCTCTTCTTGATGGGCAGCGTTCTCAGAAGGTGGCTGGAACAGTCAACTGGGGTACTGCGACTGTTGTTGGAGTGTTTGCTGGCATGTTATATGGAGGTGGCAAGGAGGCAGCTGCTTCTGTTGTAAGTTTTCCTTAGCAAGAGATGTCCTTCTCGAGTCAATCTAGCACTGTCTTTAACAGTTCCATCTGTCTGGCCTTACTGATTACGTGGTAATAGTGATATACCTGTTATGCTGTGCGAAATCATATTTTCTTCAGTGGTTGAGATTATTATTCTTGAAAGGCATTTGGTGGGTCATGTTTTCCTCTTTGTTTTAGAGCTATGATGAGGTGATGAACGAAACAGTAATGAAGTGAAGCCATAAAATCACCATTAATTCAGCAAGAAATATGTGTTGTTTGATAATTCCTAAGTGCTGTATCAAAAGTTCATTCGAGAACCATCAGTACCCCTTAGGTAAAAGAACAGGGAAATAAAGGGACTTTGTTGTGGGCTTTTTATCCAATTGCACATACATTCCTTCATTTTTTGGCTGATAAGAAAGATGACCACATTTAAGTTTCAATTGTGTCCTTATCTAGTCACCAAATGATGCAGAGTGTATTCTTTTACTGGAATTTTAGTGCTCCAACCTGTGTTTGTACTTCCTGTTTAACATGCTTTTTCATACTTCGTGGCCAACCATTTTGAATTTAGGTAACCGAGACCCTTCTACAGATAATTCATGAAGTATGGCATGCGGTTCAGCGTAATTCTATCACACAGTGATGGTGGTAAAAGACTTTGCTATGTTTTGCAGAGCAAGGATGCTGAAGTCATGTTAAAACTTGGGAGCACACCCGACAAGCGTGAGCAGTATCGACTAATGAGGGATGCAATGGAGAAAAGGTTCATTCGAGTTACACGTGGCTCCATCATTGGTGGAGTGCGCCTCGGGGCGTTTACTGCTGCATTTTATGGGTTGCAAAATCTGCTAGCTGAGAAACGAGGAGTTCATGATGTTTTTAACATAGCTGGAGCTGGTTCGGCCACTGCTGCGACCTTTGGTTTGATCTGTAAGACATTACTTCCCATCTTCAAGATAGTGTCTATTAGCTGTTATGCAATGGCCTACTAAATCAATGTATCGCAATTTTTGGACTTATGCTGTTAAATAACTGATCCTACATGGAAACAGAGTTACTTTTCTGAACGCTACTTTGTGTTAGTACCAGGATCACTAAAGTGGCGTGCAAGGAATGTTGCTCTTGGTGCCGCTCTTGGGGCTGCAGTTTGCTTTCCACTTGGTAAGTATGAGAATGGGCCCGTGTCAGAAAAACTTCATTAAAAGCTTGATTGTATCTGAGATTCTTTATAGTCAGCACGATGTCCTGGTCAAGTTCAAATTAGTGAGTTAAGAAACAAGATATCCAAGGGGGTTTGCAGGATAGAATATCTTAGCAGAATGATCTGAAAATGTTGCTGATTTGTTAATCAGTCTGTAGGTCTTACAGCTCTGCTGCTTTTCACGAGGCACAAACTGAAACTTGACCTGAAAATGTGAAATAAGACTGGACTTCTTTTTCTTTTCCTGACTCGACACCTTATTTGAGGTATGGTGTTCTTATGTGCAGGTTGGCTCCATTTGAAGCTGGTGGAGAAAGCAAATGAAGGGAGTTTGGCTGCTTCCCGTGATATGGATCAAAGGGAAGGGGCAAGGAGTGGTGTTGGGGCTGCAATTGATAGGCTTGAAGGGAACTTGAGCAAATAAATGAACTAACCATGGCCTCTGAGTTTGCCAATAGCCTCTTTCCAAGCCTTGTTCGTGGTCACCGGGTCAGAAGATGGCCAAGCCCGAAAAGGAGAAGTGAATAATAAAGAGAGACAGGTAGTTAGACAGAAAAGGAATTAATGCTTGTTTTCGTGTTGTGCAGAAAGATCCCTTTAAGGTATTATAGTAGTTTTCTGAGCTTGGTTTGTCTCTCCATACATCATTATCCAATTTTGTTTGTCCTAGTCCAGTTTATCTCTAACCATGTGTGGGGGCACGAAAACACCCTGTTTCAATACTTATTCATATTTTGCAAAACTACCATTTTTGATTGTCCTAATCACTAGCTAAATATGAATGTGTAAACAAGACAATTTTTCAACTACTTTGGTTGTAGACTAATAAATCAACTAGCTTACAAGAGATGCTACTCTTTGAGTGACATTATACTCATTAGATTGTCAATATTTCCGGGATTCCTTTTATCCCTGGCGACATCGTTATCAATATCTTATGATCCTTGATTTGCATCTTACGATAGGATTTGGTCAATGGTTAAATAGTACATATGTATTTTGCAAATATAATGAACTTTTGCGCTGTAAGCGTCTCTATCGATTCACCATGGAATGTATTGATTCGTTGTCAATATTATCAATTATATAAATTATCATACTTTACACGTTAAATGGAGTAGGTTATATCCTATATGATGATGTAGTAGTATATTCTTGGATAGCTTCTCAACAATAAAGGTGATAATTTGTAAATTACAAACCGGCTATAGATGATAAGGCACAAGACCTTTCTATGTTCCTATAAACATGGTACTTCTGAGAAAATAATGTGCTCCAAACTTTTATGTTACGCTTAACGTTTATTTGAAATTATCTTCGCTTGTGTGCGCCCTCGTCCACTGCTTCCATATCGTCCTCAAAGCCTCTCCTTCACCACGATCACTGCTGCCGCTGCCTAACCTTCCTTCCCGCTAAACCCAACATCTCCATTTCCCACGGCGATTAAAGACTTTATGTGGGGGACAATACCAAGTAGGACGACATTAATTAGAGGGAAGATGTGAACTATCCTCTAAGCTTGAAGCAAATGTCGCTCCTCTTCTCCATCACCCGGCGAGAGAGAGGGTTTCATGGATAACAAATGTCAAACTCTACAAGAGACACTGAGAGCAGTGATCTTCGTCCGTTTTCTGTACATACATGTCGAACTGATGAAGTTGGCCTGGCCACAACACGCTGCAAAAGAGCAATATTCAGCTAATCTTTTATCACTTGTACTCTGAATCCTAGAGCGAACATGGGCTAGAACACGACCGAAGAGGGCCATCCTGGGAACACCGAAATGGGCCGAGCAGAAACTGGACGCCGGTGACCCTGGGATAGCTCTACGAATAGAGGATCGCTGGGGACCGGATTGGGAAGGCATAGATGGACCACAAGTGGACTGGACGCTCACCGTTCAGGCCTTAGGCGGTGCAAACGGTGAATGTCCAAACAGTGGCCGTCCAGCCCACTTTTGAGCCTTTTTTAAGTCCCTGTAACGTGGCCCGCCAATCTTAAAACGTTTTTACAACCCAGCCTTGAGGTATTTTGTCTATTTACTGTTATGCAATGGCCTACTCAATCAATATATCACAATTTTGGACTGATACTATTAAACGACTGATCCTAAATGGAAAAGAGTTACTTTGTGTTAGTACCAGGATCACTAAAGTGGCGTGCAAGGAATGTCGCTCTTGGTGCAGCTCTTGGAGCCGCGGTTTGCTTTCCTCTTGGTAAGTATGAGATTGGGCCCGTGTCAGAAAAACTCAAAACTTAGATAAAAGCTTGATTGTATTCTGAGTTTCTTTAGAGTCCGCATGATGTCCTGATCAAGTTCAAATTAGTGAGTTAATAAACATAATATCAAGTTCAAATGGGTGAGTTAATAAAAAAAATATCCAAGGGGGTTGCCATGATAGAATATCTTTGCAGAATGATCTCAGAATTTTGCTGATCTGTTAAACTGAAACATTACATGAAAATTTGACATAAGACCAGATTCTTTTTTCTTTTTTTTTTCCTGACTTGATATCTTATATGGGGTACCGTGTTCTTCTTTGCAGGTTGGCTCCATTTGAAGCTAGTGGAGAAAGCAAATGAAGGGAGTTTGGCTGCTTCACGTGATATGGATCAAAGGGGAGAGGCAAGGAGCGGTGTCGGCGCTTAGAATTTGAGCAAATAAGCAAACTAACCACCGCCCCTGAGTTTGCCAATAGCCTCTTTCCGAGTCTTGTTGTTTGTGGTCAACCGTTCGGAAGATGGCCAAGCGCGAAAAAGAGAAGTGAATAATAAAGAGAGACAGGTAGGTGGACAGAAGGAATTAATGCTTGTTTTCGGGTTGTGCAGAAAGATCCCTTTGAGGTACGATAGTCGTTTTCTAAGCTGTGTTCATTTCTCCATATATCATTATCCAAATTTGTGTGTCTGAGATCTCTAACCATGTGTAGGAGCATGAAACACCCTGTTTCGGGACTTACTCAAATTTTGCCAAGACTACCGATCTTGATTATCTCAAAACAATTGCAAGTGCGTCTTATACATTCTGGTGTTACAATTACAGTCTGAAAAGAATAGAAACTAATCTTCAAGGGGCGACAAGTGCACCCCTTGAGCCGAGATACATCCCTTATATTCTATGTACAATGATGCCCGCGCCATGCCCTTCTCACGCCCTTCTCACGCCCTTCTCATTTAGAGGCATAGCATCCTTGCCAATTCCGACAAATATGGCCAACAATCTCAATTTCCCCAATTGGAACAGGAACATTATTCAAGGTTAAGAATTTAACTATTCCGGTCCCATGACTCATACTTGGACTGGCCATGGAAGATCTCTCTCGCCAGGTTTACACCAGCTTTACAAATTCAAAAAAGAACTGCTTTAACACTTGTTAGCCTTTTTTGGAATTAAAAAAGATTTACATTGAAACATTTTGACAGCGATAAAAAAAAACGTACTAATAATAAGGACGTATAAAATGACACAAAATGAAGAGACAACACTATAAAAAAGAGATGCCCATCGAAATCAAAACAGTGAGGATATTAGAAGAGAATTAAGATAATCCTTAATTCCATGTAAATTGTAATGAATCAGTTCACAACATCATCTCTCTTTACATTTAGAAAAGAGATTTCCTCCCTAATCATCGAGGAGGATTGCATGGAAAACAAACATCAAATTTGTTCTTTTTTTTTTGGTACCCAAGGAACCTCAGTGCGTGCGCCACTTCGCGACAAAGTAAACCCTAGAAGAGCAGTAGAGTCACCACCACCCTTGTTACCCTGGGTAAGTCGTGGGTTCCTTTCTCGCAAGATAGACAACGCAGCAATTCGAATTCAAGACCTCTTCCAAAAAGAACCTGCGCCATCAAATTTGTTGGTCGCTTCATTAAGCCTAAAAGGACCATTGGCCAAGATCTTCCAAATACACTTGTCGCAAAAATATTGGTCCCTAGTTCGCACACATATATTGAACCACTTAAATTGATGGCCATGTAAAGACGCAAAAGAATAAAGTCCTCCCAAAAAAATAGGGTTTGAATGACAATCCCCAGCTCTATGTTGTTAAATAATGGATTTCAAGATTGTCGTCCTTTGATTTGCAATGAATCCTTAGAGTAGTTCTGGCCGGCAAATTGTTTTGAATCTCAACATGTACCTTGCCCCAAACATTTCCAATATCAACATGGGCTTAGCTGATGAATTCATCATGGTGGCATGTCATTGCTCCAATATTAACATCATTAAGCTATTTAAGGATGAAGAACGGAGCATATCGGATCTCGCCACCAATTTGTCACAACCATATTTACCTTTTTTATTTGTTCTTTTTTAACTTTGAGATGGGAATTGTGATATTACTTTTATTTTTTCCTTTATTAAATGTTTTTTTCCCCTTTGATTGAAGTTTTCCTTTTTTACGTCTTTTTTTCCCTCTTCTTTTATAGTCTTGGATAAAGTCTCGTATTACCTATTATGTTTCCATTTACCTTCTATTTTCTTTCCTTTTCACTCTGGTATAAGAACTGCCTTTTCTTCTTTTTTACGTTCAGATAAGAATTGCCACATAAAATCAATTACGAATAAAGTATAATATCTTATGTATAGCTTAAATGAAGGAGATAAACGAATACAGCTTTGTCATAGCTATTTTCTAGAAGGGAAACAATTACACTTTGCAGATGCCACTCATTCATTGATTTTTTTCTTTTAATCATAAAAATTTAGGAAGTGCTAAACGTATTGGAGAACAGACACTATCATGATGTATCAAAATTTTAAGGGACTTTTTTTTTTTGGAAAAATGAGTTTGATAAACACTAATTCGCCGGTTTAATTGCCAAACGGCAACCATTGCACAATCTTGTTTCGATTCGTTTAAAATTGACTAGACTATCCTTCATAATTTAAATAATATGGTAATTTAAAACATCTCCGGAATTATTGGCAACTTCTATTCCAAATCTTCTGCAACTAGAGAAACCAATTGCCATGTGGCTAGATAACACAAAGAGGGAAAGAGAAGAGGCATAAGGAAGTTGTCTTTATCCCCTAAGCATTTGCTAATGCTACTTAACCTTTTTATGTCATTTTGGAATTATGGATCAAGTAACCTTTTGTAAAGGGTCATTTTGCATGTGCATTTGGCTCACAGAAATCGGGTGCATACGAGAAATTAGAAAGAACCGTTCACCAAGAGGATTGTAAATTATTTATGATAGACCATTGGTTCTTGAATCCCTTTTATGGTACTAAGGTAGTTTAAGCGAAGTAATCATAGTTGTTAAATCAAGATACGTATGGTGAACGAAACTTTTAAACTCATGAATCATGAAGATAATTGGAATCATACTTACCAAAAAAAAAAAAAGATAATTGGAATCATTGCACAATCTCGTTTTGATTTTGTCAAAATATTAATTATGTAGTGGCTCTTAATTATTTGATTTGCCATCAATTTTAGTGCTTATGCTAATCGTGGAGTATAGTGCCATTATTGAAAATGGACTAATTAGTGTAATATGGCCTTTTTTTTTTTTTTTGGCTGCGAGGTAAGATTTGCAATTTCTGATGCAATCGGAATGACGATTATCTAATGTTCTAAGACATAGCAGTGATGATTCTATTTTCGTAAGGCTATGCAAAGGTCTTTATCGTGCGTGCGAAATGCCACATACGTCAGTCATTTTCATTGATGAATTCCAACCATAAATAGGGAGTTTTGACCGTGCATTGTTTGTAGAAGCGAGGTTAAGAAACCTTATTTGATGTCGAGGTTAAGAAAGTGATTATTCCTCTCGCATGTCCCGCACTTGAACTGGCAATTGCAAATCTCTCGTTTGCCGAAATGCTTTCAGTATCACTCGAAGACCGATGACCCAAAATATGGTCAACTTTAAAAATGTCTCCCGTCTATTTAGTTTTCTCGTATTTTTGCCATACTTTCAAAATGAACTTATTTTACGTACTAATGAATTGAAGCGTGTTGATTTGTGATATGGCACCCGCATTGCAGGTATGGAACCGACATTGCTTGATACTTGTTTACCATTTTCTATTGAAAAAAGGCTTACATTGAATTTTTTTGGAATCGATAATAAACAATAAAAAAATTAAGTATAAATAGAATGACACGATATGACAAGACAACGCTATCAAGAAAGAGATGCTAATAGGAATTGAAAGGATGAGGATAAGTGTATAGATATGTTAGATTGGCGGAATTCGTCGAATCCATGGGCCATGATAAAACAAGCTCATTATGCTCCCAATGCATCCAAACAATTTTGACTATGGACTAATTCTTTCATGAACTCTTGCCTTATAGAGTAGTCTTTTTCTTCGCCAAGTCTACCATGAGCAACCCTTTTCAACAGCAGGTTGAAGGCTCTGCTTGATGAGAAATCGCCACTAAAGTCAGCCATTAGGTAAGACTATGTCAAGTTATCATAGGTTTTGTAGGTCGTGGGGTTCCCATGGGAGTGAGTGAATGGTCCTGGATCACGGCATGTGATTAACCTAACTTCATCAACCCCTATTATTCCACCAATTATGTCAAAAAAGAAAAAGTTCATCAATATTGCACAATTACCTATGATTTCAGGGGTCCGAAAGTCTTAAACTTTTCGATGGGGAATGCAATCCAGTTTTAACAGGTCAATGATAATCAATATAATCTTGAACATTCACAAGAAAATGCAATCAAAACTCTGTGTCAATCTTGGCCAAGTTTTTCTTAAATAGCAGTCCAGTAATTTCTGATGTTTCAACATGTTACGACAACTTGGTAGCATGGCTGGTGCTTGAATCAAATGAGGTGTGTATTAATTTTTATCCTCATTGGATATCCCATTCTTCTCCAATTGATGCCACGCCCCACCATTCCTCTACCCATAAGCCTTCAATTATTAATGATTGGACTGCCAAGTATTAAAAACCTAGCAGCACAATTGGCCGGGAGAATTAATTGCATTTTCTCTCGCAAAAATTTAGAGTTCAAGGATTTAATTATGTTCCGTGCAGAAGGCTAAGGATTTCCAAAGTAAATTTCCTGTGATTATGATATGTACCAGTACTACAACTTATTTTTGGAGGTGCTAGGGACTCGAGCACGGGCACCGGAGCCTCGGCCCATTCTCTACGGAAGGGTACGACAAACACTTTGATCAAACGCGTGTCTAGAAACGTTGGATTGCTAGTGTGATGTCGGCCTTGGGTGGGACGCAGCTAAAAAAAAAAAAAAAAAGACAAAGCAATAAAAAGGGAAAAATGTTGACTTAGTCAACAAGCAGAGCGACGGGCGCTCGGCAATTAAGAGGGACAGAGACGCACGGGAAACAGACAAGGAAAAGGGGCCAAAAAGATGGAAGAAAAAGGAAAGCAGAAGAAAGGAAGGGAAAGAGAGCGGAAAAGAGTCTTGTGCGTCCACGCCGGGACCTCGCCCAGTTGATTCAACCTTCCCTCGCGATGCTCCCTTCACGAGATCGTTGGCGTGTGCAGTCGTCGTGAGCATTCCCAATTCCCTTGATTAGTGGGTAGTATAAGAACACTATGACAGAGACTTTTGGGAATGGAACTTTTGAAATCATGCCGTTCAAGTGAAAGAACGGCTGTACAAGATTCAGGATGTGAGTGATAACTAGTACTGTGAAATGTGCAAATTCATATTCCCACAGCAGTGCATGATCATATTGGACATCTAAATGAGGTACTTCATGGTACGTGATTGATATCACAATGGCAATATTTCTCCCAACAAAACATTCGGCTCGCAATTAGCAACTTCCGAACGAGACTAATTTCATCTCATTTGTAAATTTTGCACGAGCTGTAGCATAATCGAAGCCATATCTTCTATAGGGTCATATAAAAAGAAGTCATAAGCTTAGAATACAATATCAATTCAATATCATTCAAGTCATAAACTTAGAACAAGACGATGCCGACAGCTTGGCAGCATATCATCCTCGCCGGTGAGACTCATTTCTTGATCGTGAAACTGGTGTTGGGCAGCCATTGCATTGAATGACACGCCACCAAAAGCGGGATCACCACCGCCGCCCAAATCTTCATCCCGAGTTCTACCTTGTTGGCGAAATACTCGGGCTCCCTGGCCCTTACCAACGAGACATAAGTGAATGCAAGGGAGAGAAGGGCTACCTGGATTAACACCCTTGTCGTAAAAAGGAAGAATGCACGCCTCGAAGGGAGGCCCGTCAGCAGCAAGGACACGGCGCAAACGGAAGGGAGGAAAATCCACGTGATAACCGGGAAGTCAGAAAGCACGGTAAACTGTGGATCGAGGCCAAGCTTCAATGAGAATGCGCTCAACACCGCTCCTGCGATCATCAGTGAGCTCTGTTCTTCACTGACCAAGCATCTTTTAATGGCTTCCATTTCCGAGAGAGAGAGAGAGAGAGAGAGAAAGCAAGCGAGATAGGGAGGAGGAGGAGGAGGAGGGGGAGGGGGAGAGGAAAAAGGAGAGGAATGACAAGTCATACGCGATCCTATAACCGTGTAACGATATCAAGGTCGAATGTTGGCCATAAATTTCATGAACGGCAAAACAAATACGGAAAACACGGCAAAACAAATTTATCAACCCTCCTCTTTGGATTCCTAATTTGGGTTTTAAGCAAATGCATCTAGATGAGCGACGAGACTGGGATCGGCCGTACCTATTTTTAATGACGACCGGGCATCTCTTCCTTTCTTTATCATTTGGGTACATCACCGTTTTTCTTCTTTCTACCATTTTCATAGAAGCTGATCGCACGCCCCGAACGCCGGATCACAAGGAACGAATCCGGATGCACCGGATCCATCAAAAGATTTCCCCTTTCTTAAATGCCTCGTCCTGCATTCCCCTCCCTCTTGTATACTACACTTTTACCACTCCCTCGCACTGTCACTTCACTGTCTCTCGTTTCTGTCAGAAGGAGAATCGAAGGAGAAGAGAAGAGGAGAGAAGAGAAGGAGAGAGATTCGTACCGACCGGGACGGCGATGGGAGCTGCGGACAGTCCTAAGAAGCACTCCCACTACCACCCTCCAAGGACTGCAAGGACTGCTCCGACCTGGAAGGCCGGGAGAAGCACCGCTGGATGCACGACAACGGCATCCTCGACTACGGGATCGACCAGGTCCTGGCCACCAGGCCAACCGGGCACCATTCGGATTGGCCTAGACATCGGGGGAGGGAGCGGGACGTTCGCGGCCAGGATGAGGGAGCGCAACGTGACCGTCGTGACCACCACGATGAACCTGGACGGCCCCGTTCAGCAGCTTCATCGCGTCCCGAGGGCTCATCTCGATTCACATGAGCGCGTCCCAGAGGCTTCACTTCTTCGAGAACACGCTGGACATCGTGCACTCGATGCACGTGCTGAGCAACTGGATCCCGGACACGATGCTGGAGTTCGCGCTGTACGATATTCACCGGGTGCTGAGGCCGGGCGGGCTGTTCTGCTCGACCGCTTCTTCTGCGAAGGGCCGCAGCTGAAGGGGACGTACGTGCGGATGATGGAGCGGATCGGGTTCAAGAAGCTGAGGTGGAACGCCAGGAGGAAGGTCGACCGGGGGCCGGAGAAGCCGCAGAAGAACCAGTGGTACTTCTCCGCCCTCTTGGAGAAGCCCATGACATGACTTTCATGCTTTTACACAGTCCTCATAGATCGACTTGCTTCCTTCGTTGCATCGCTTCTTTGAGCTTAGATGTCACCACAACATTACTTCTTGTTGCATCATCTGGGGCAGGCAAGGCGTACGACACGGGTTCGACCGTACGCTCCGAGGAGTTTTACTCTGCTGAAGTTTTGCCAATTCATGATCAGCGAAGGATTGAAGCGCCCTTCGTTTCCGTCCAAAAGCTCATGACCATTGTTGTCTGGATTTGTTTCAAAGACTTCTTGCTCATATATTGACCAGGTGAGATATTTTTAAGTTACCATGGAAAACAAGCTGTCCAACACATTAGTAAACAGGACAAGAAAATAAAATTGGACACCGGACTTATGTCGTTTGATCAATCTGACCTAGATTGTAGGAGAGAAGCATGAGAATCCACTATAATCAAGCAGTATTGACTGGATTGCCATTCCACTTAGGGCCCGTTTGGTTCAGCTTTTGGGGAATGCATTTGTAGTAATGCAAATACCTTTGGGTGAAGGGGGTTTTCCAAAATGCAAATATCGTTTGGTAAAATTTGTATTGAAAAACAACTTTGGCCAAAATACCGTTTGGTAAAATTTGCATTTGTAATTAACTTTTATTAAATTAAAAAAGCAAAAATACACTTTTTTTTAAAGTCCGGCCACCGGACCACCGGATCCGGTGGTCCAGATGGTCGGATCTGGCCTCCGGAGGTCGTTGGGGTCGGGCGACCCCAGGCGACGGCCGCTTGAGGTCACGCGACCCAGGCGTCGCCTGAGGTCCGGCGACGATCGCCGGGGTCAGGCGACCCTCAAGCGGCGATCGCCGACGTGTCGCCAGCATGCACAACCCCCTTGGCCGGCGGTCGCCAGCGTGCACAATCCCCTTGGCCAGCGGTCGTCGGCCTCCGTGCGGTGGTTTTCCTCGCGGATGAACAGTAACTGCAAAGTGAATAGTAACCGGAACTTGCATTCCGGATATGCAAGTTTCCAAAGGACCTCTGGACCTACTTTGGCCTAAGGGCCCTTAGGGTCATTTGGAGATGCAATTGCATCTTGCCAAAGTCGCTCAAAAACTCGAACCAAACACACTTGCATTTGGCCAAGGGACTTTAGAGTCCAAATGCTCATCTCCAAAGCTGAACCAAACAGGGCCTTAGTATATCTCAACATCAATCACATCAAAAAATATTTTAAGGTATTTAGCCTCGCATATAATTTTGGAGGAAACTTTCTTACAATCTTGCTGAAGAATGCATTAAATGGTCAGTACAAGTATACCTTGGCGAATAAATCCAGAATTTCTCTTGGATACCATTCCCGATGGTATTTTCCACTTGATGTAATCCACTCCTTTTTTTACACAATCAGGGCGCGAAGGCCCACTCTGCAACATTTACCATCTGACGAGACACGAGAGGAATATTTATAATATAAAACAAGCAAAGCCCTTGGTCAAAGTCAGACCCCAATTTGCTAGTTTTAAGTCCTCTTCCTTCCCGCGCTCAAAAAGTCCAACATCACCTTGGGCTCCAACGTGCACAAGGATCCTTACTTAAATAGCTCAACAAATATCCATCTTGACTTGATGTTTAAGCTAAATCACAATCACATCATTAGGGCTTGATATCATTGTTGCCGCTGACTTCTTACAACCCCTCAAGAGCTCTTGCCATGGTCATGGACCTTATCGAATGCAAACTCCACTTGCACCTTTACTCACCCTACAAGAATTTTTGGACACAATTACCTCTATCACAAATAAAGCACTACATCCATATTTATGAGAAAATCAAACATCCGTCTTATAAGCCCATTGGATTTACAAACCTCCATCCTGTTACAAGTAGACCCGTCAAACGAGTGGGTTGGGTCAGCTCAAATAAACCCATTTTCATGCAATATAGATTTAGTGATTTATACTCGACTCGACTCATATTCAACCATACCCGACTTGCCCTATATATTTAATCCAATCTACAAAAAATATTATCCAAATTGAGATAAAAGTGTGAAGTGAAGTGAACAAGTGAGAGATCGACTAAGGGGAATAAGAAATAAAAATAAAGTCATGGAAGTGGATTGGATTTAAATAAATTATAAACCTATTTATAACCCATTTAAGACTCATATTATATTTACACCCATTTATGATCAAATTTGCTTAATATAACTAACTCATTTAACTCCCTTACACGTCAAGAAATGGGTCGATGACCCATTTTGACAGGCCTAACTATAAGCACCGAGAAGTACCCACCAACGCCATCTTGAGCTGAACCGCCTAGATTGACAGAAAAACGTAGAGTCCGAAGGCTTTTGAGCCCCAATGTTAGGCAAGGGCCCAGGAGGCAGGAGAGATCACCGAGTGTAATTTCATGGAGGCCCAAGGCCAGCTGTGTTCCTCAAAAGTCCAAACGCAAAATATACGCCCACTCCAAAGTATTTGGACCGATTCTTAGAAGGGGATTGAAGAAAACCACTCATACTAATGACATGTTCCATTCAAAGAACAAAAACAACTTAGAATCTTTCTCCCTTAATTCAGAAGCCGCACCTCCTTCTACGTCACAGTATCTTGCAGGCAAACACACACACACAAGTCCACGACATGGACAACAAAATCAAGAATTTCATGCGATATTAGTATTTTTTTTTTTTATGTCAAGAAGGAAAACTATTATGTGACTTGTCAATAGAGGGGGCTAAATCAGGATCCACATGACCGATCGATGGTGCCGGATGATCAACAATCGATGATCGAGCAAATTTTCGATGGAGTAGATGAGGAAGGGTTTCATAGGAAGGGGCCTGTTTAAAGTAGCCACATACATTGTAGGCATCCATAGTCTTTTGCGCCCGGAGAGGATTCTCGTTTGCTTTGGTTTGACTTTGCCACTCTCTCGTCTTCATAGAGGCTATCCTTGCTTGACTTGTAAGCTTCTAATTTCAAGTATTTCTCCACAATAAAGTGATCACAACATAGCGTAACAAATGCAAAAGTCCCACCTTTGATTTCTGATGTATGGGATGTTTTCGCGGTTTCAACCGCTTTCATGCTTCACGCAAAGAGAGAAGAAGTGGAAACCATGATTATTTAATGCACTAATCTCAAAGGTTGTTTCAAATTTATAGGTGAAAGCAGTCAAAACCTGTCTTCCGAATTTCTCCTACTTCCTCCACAGCAAAGATGACTATAATATGTATAAGATTTTCATTGCTCGCTTTCTTAAGGTGATTTGATTCAACCACAAAGGTTCAAGAGTTCTCTAAACCCGAGGTTCATAGCGTATTAAATCATAGAATATGTTTCGGGCTTTAGCCTTGTGTGAGCACGAATGGTACCATGGAATTTTAGTAACCGGAAGCATCCTAGCTGAAGAACAATAGACGACTTTGACATAATAATCGTTTGATGTAAAATAAGAAAACATTTTTTTTTTTAGATGACGAATTCGGTTATGTAAATAAGCAAAATAATTAGTAGGTGGGACCAATTTTGACAATAAATTTTTAACTTCTCGATGTAAATATTTCTATCTAGGATCACTATTGCTTCTAACAGATTCTACGAACCGATATTTTTAACTTGCATGGTCCATATATGTAATATTAGTCATCCTCTTCCAAAAGAAATATTTAACTTCAACTTGCTAAGATTTCAAACCCGAATTAAAGACTCAAATTTGGTGAACACAATTGATTTGTGGTTGAGTTTGTTCAAATGCCAGAAGATCCTTGCACAATTGGGTTTCTTTGACTCCATTATCTTGTCAGAAATTTATTTGAGGGCACGCCTCCAAAGGTGATCAAGGAAGAACACATAAAAATGAATTTCTATGGATTGGTAATTGGATCTTTTGTAAAAATGCAAACCCACTACCCACATTAACAATTTGGTTATTGAATGTAAATATAAGAGGAGAGCAGTAACATATATAGAAAATCATATGAGGGCTTGGATTGGAATTTTGAGGCTCAACCAATCTCAATGATCAAGTATGGTCTTCATTTGACAACTTGATCTATCTTTTTATCGAAAATATTATGACAAATCTTCTCTAAGTGTTGCCCTAAAACTTGCCACATAAGATTACAGATTGCTAAAATGGGTCTCTCATTATTAAAAAAAAAAAGGTCTTAGTGCTTTTCCCATAAAAGTAGCCGCTACCTAGACATGCCTTGCATTATCCCATGCCATTAGTGCTTATTTAGCCATATCATAAGGCTATTACTATTACTATTACATGGGCTTTTGTAATGGACATTTAAGAGTCCCCAGCATCAATCATTGACCCATCAAAAACTCATATATATATTTTAAATCGATAATTACGTTAAATGTTTTCCTCTACCATCTCGAAGTACACGTTCTATTTTGGCAGTTCGATTAGTATGTTTGGATGATTTTGTCATAATTATCTAAGCATTATTGGGGGAGTAAGACCAAGGAAATCTCAATTTTTTTTTCTTCAAGTTAATTTAAGTGATTCCGAGATATAATACAAAAACTCGAAAGTGCATTTTCTTTTCTCGTTGAAAATATCGTCAATTTTACATTACAATATAGAACGATGATGAAGATGCATGCTAGCATAGTTTCGACTTTCAACAGGCTTTATAGCTCTTCTAACTCTTACTATTCTCTATCAATGGTTTTGCAGGATTATTGTTGTCTGTCCTAAGGGTGTGCAACCAAACCGGTTTTACTTGGGAATCGGACCGAATCGTTTAAAAAATAGGTCTTTGGAACTGGTTTGGGAACAGATTCCAAATTTTTTGAATTGGTTATAACCGGTCTGGAAATAGGTTCCGAGTGAATAACTACCAAGGAACTAGACTAAACCACCCTCTTTTGAAATCGGTTTCAGAACTGGTTTTATAAGCTAAAAAACCAAAATCTTAATTTCATTCTCCCCTAAATTCTAATCTCAGCACTCTTTCATCCTCTGTCCATCCTCAAAAATCCCCACCAGTCTTTCTTCTTACCTTAAACTTTTATGGATGAATGGGAAATAGAGTTTTAAAATTTATGTTTAATGTCATGTGTTTAAACTTTTTATCATTTATAATTGTATGTGACTGCACACATGTCTAATGGATTGTTGTTTTTGGTGGATTAGGATTTCTGTTGTTTATTTTTTACTTTGAATTGTTTCATTACTATGGCCTCATATGATTTTGCTATAAAAAATGAACTAAAAAAGAAATAAAGAGATAAAATAGGTTCTTCAGTAGACTCTAAAACCGGGCCCAAAAACTAGGCAAGTTCCATAATTGGTTCCAAGTGAATATGGTAGGCTCTAAAATCTAAAAGTTGGGAATCGATTAAAACATGGTAGGTTTCAGTTTCAACATCGGAACCTTATCGCTCTTGAACCAATCACCTCTAGTTTGTCCTATTTTGTGATTGTGAACTTGATCAATGCATTGGGCTAACTCCTTTGTATTCATGTGTTTGAACCTTCACGAGTCTTGGCTACGAAAGAGTTTGGTACAAATGCCCAAATACCGGAAAAGTCGGCTTCTCATGTATTCTTTAATTGCTTCTCCAGAGAAGACGCATGTGGAGTTGCACTTTGCAGGGTGAAAAGCCAAAGGTTGGCGGTAATAGAACACTCGGATTCCTGTGGATTATTGGAGAAGAAGCTACCACTGCGTGGAGACTGAGTGCAAATCGGATTGGAAATTTTAAGAATTGGTTGGCATTCTTTGTAACGACGTACGTACTAGAGAGGTCAACATCTATTTGCACTTCTCGAGACAGGCTCTTTTGTTGTTGTTGTTGTTGTTGTTGTTGTTTTTTTAAATTTATGGCTAAGTTCCAAGTAAGACTGCCTACCGTTCATGTCCTGATTGGTTGAAAATGTCGGCTCTTTGAAGTATATATATATATATATTAGGGGAAACTGCACTTCGAGCGTTGAAGTTGAAAAGTTCAGTGGGTTGAAGATAAATGTCCATGCTTATTCACTTGTTACTTATTAGACTACCGATACCTACTATAGGGAACTTAGAAATGTACATACGGTGTAGTCATCAATGGTCATCGCTGGGTCATTCGATTATGTTCGTTTTGATTGGAATGGAAATGCAGGATGTACTAAAAGTTTCCATTAATACATAGTACGAGGAAGGAATTGTGACAAGATGACCGAGAATGGGACACCAGAAGCCATAAGTGGCAAAAGTGAAATCTACCCTAAGCTTCATAAAAGGCCATGTTCTTGTCCAGTATCGAACCACACCAGAAGGAACTAAGAGGAGTTCCTCATCCTACACAAGCGCCCCCACCCCCACCCCCACCACCCAGATTGATTATGGTAGTTCTGGAAATCTCTAGGGTTTTCTTTAATTTTATGCCATATCTTTTGCAACTAGAGAAGGCAGCTGCCATTTAGCTAGATACCATGAAGCGAAGGCAATTTGCCAGTAAATTTTGGTTTAATATTAATCGGCCAACTTAGCTAGTAACAGATGTTTCCCGTTAAACGACATCATACTAATTACGATTGTTTATATCTCCAGACTTCTTTATACCCCTGCCGACATTGTCATCAATATTCATTTGTTTCTCGACTCCCATTCAAAATTTAAACAATTGTATCTATCTGGCAAATTTGAAAGAAAATTTTGTGGTAAAGGTATCTATTGATTCGCAATTAGATTCTACAAATTTGACATTTGTTTATAAATTTCTAAATTATACATCTTACCCGTCGGTTGGAGTAGGTTTATTCTTTTTCATGGTGTATTAGTATACATATTTTTATACAGCTTTTCAACGATATCGATGATAATTTGTAAATTATTTACAGGCTGTAGATGATATGGCACGTGACCTTTCCATGTACGTAAAAGAAACTTTATGTTATGCTTATCATGTACTTGAAAATTAAGTTATATTTCACTTCGAAATTGCCTTGAAAACCTCTCATTCACAACCGCTACCGCCATCGCCGCCAGCACCACAGAACCTTCTCACTTAGTTTCACCACAATCGACATCTCCTTGTCTTGTGGCAATCAGAGACATTACATGCAGCGCGATGATTGCATGGTTAAAAATTATTGAAATCTCGTGAGAGGGTCAATGCAACGATATTCATCCCTGTTATGTAATGTGTCAAACCGATGAATTTGACCTGGCCATGACATGCCACAAAAGAATAAGGTCATGCAGAGGAAATATGCAAATTACTATATGGAATTAAAAGGGTGATGCAAATTGGTGACCAGATTAAAATTATGCAATGATGCTGATCTAAACTAACACGTGAACCTAATATTTAACAAGAAATAACATGATAATGCAATCAAACCAAGATCGCATCAAATATCCGTATCAAAATAAACTAAACAATGCAAGTCGAGACACCAATTGCAGTATATTCATGAGAAGACATTAAACCAAAGTCGAATGGAACGGAAGCATTTTCGATAAATTCTTTTACCTCACTTTCTCTCATTAGATATCTTTTCCTTTAATTTTTACTTTTTATTTTATCTTAAAAAAATTCAATTTCAATTATTTTATTTTTTTATCCTTTTCTTTCATTTTCTTTTCCTTCTTCTTTTGTTGTTTGTTGACCATGGGCGAGCTCTAGCCTCGTTGGCTGCCTTGTCATGCCCATGGCTGCCTTGCCATGCCCATAGTTGCCAGAGGTTGGCAAAGTTTTAACGACCTCAGGTGAGAGGTGAGGCTTGAGCCTCACCCAGCTCGCTGGCTCACTAGCCTATAACGATGCTCAAGCAAAAAATTATTGAAAACGGTGTATGGAAGAAAATATGTTTCTTATTATTTTTAAGAAACACTACATTTTCCGTGTAACGAATGAAATTTTAGTAGACTGAATCAAAGCCCAAATTGGCTAAACCCAACTCAAGCTTAGTCTCACTCAAAACCAAAGCCAAGCCCAAATTCCTAGACTTCAAGCTTAGTCCTCTTGTTCTTTCTTCCTTCTCGTTTCTTCGTGGTTTTCCTCCACGCTGAGTTCACCACCGTTCCCAAACCCACTTCATATCGGACCCAAGAACCATAACACTGAAACCACCGACGGGTATTTACCCCGCCCATGATTGAGGTTTCTCGTTTCTAGGCTTCGGCCACGAAGAAAGGAGGGAGGGAGAGCTAGCGACATAAACGGAAAAGAATCGTAAATACCAATAGAAGGACACAAAATGAGGCTGCACTGTAAAGAAAGGGATACCAATCGAAATCCAAACAATTAGGATATTAGAAGAGAAACGCACGTGTGTGTATTTATTTAAGACATAACGAAGATTGTTCTTATTGCAATTGAAACATGATCTTCCTCCATCGTAGAATCACATAAGAGGTTTCCTCCCTAATTGCATAGAAGCTTTCCATGGATAACAAAAATCGATCCCTCTAGTCTCGTTCAGCTTGCAAGGACCATTGGGAAAGACCGTCCAAATACACTCAGGCCCCGTTTGGTTGGGCTTTCCCAAGGGGCTTTCGGCCCCGAAAGCCCCTTGGGGAAAATACTTGGCGTTTGGTTGAGCTTTTGAATGCCCATTTGCAAAATGCGGGCATTTTACATGCTGAAAGCCGAAAGCCGGGGAGGACCAACTTTGAGCATTGGGCATTCCGGGGATGAGATTTTACTGTTCACCGGGTCACTGTTCATCGTCTCCTTCGCCGTTCGTCTTTCTTTTTGCGGTGGGCGGCGCTTAGCCGCGAGCGGCCAGATCCGGCCCCCCGGCGGCCAGATCTGGCCGCCAGAAAGCCTCGCCTGAGGTCGAGCGACCTCAGGCGGCGTCGCCTGGTCGCGCGAGGCCAGGCGACGCCGGTCGCCTGGCTTGCGAGAGACCAAGCGACGCCGGCTGAGGTCGTGCGGACCTCAGCCGGCGTCGCCTGGTCGCGCGAGCCAGGCGACCAGGCGAGGCCAGATCTGGCCTCCGCGACCTCCGGCGGCGAGATCTGGCGGTCCGGCGACGGCCAGATCTGGCCGTCCGGCGGTGGCCGGCGGTTGGCCGGCGGTGGCCGTCCGCCGGAATTTGATTTCAGACTTAAAAAAATTAAAAATAACAAAAGCATTTTGGAAATGTGAATTTTGCCAAACGGTGTTTATACTAAGTTGCATTTCAAAGCTATAATTTACCAAACGGTCTAACATTCCCGAAAGTCCCTTTACCTCAAAGTATTTGCATTCCCCTAATGGCATTCCCCCAAAGCCGAACCAAACGGGGCCTCAGTGCACTTGTCCCTATTTTCATCATATATATCAAATCAATGAAATTCATTGGGCCATGCAAAGCTACAAAAGAACAACGTCGTCTTAAAGAAATTGGGTCTAAATTTGAATCCCCAGGCACGGGTGCTCGTTATGGTATGGTCTCCGAGATCGTCATTTTTGGATTTGCAATGAACTGTTAGTGTAGTTGCAGCAGACAAATTGCTGTTGATTTCAACATATGTCTTGCCGAAAATATCTGCTGCACAACCAGTTACAAGTAAAGAACAAATAAATAAGCACTTAGCCGATGAGTTCCTCATTGTGGAGTACATGGCTCCAATATCACACATCATTCTAGTATTTAAAGATGGAGAGTGGGCTTGCCACCTGGCAACAATCATATTACCTTTTATGTTTGTTCCTTTTACTCTTGGATAATAATTGCCATATTCCTTTTATTTCTTTTCCCTTATGTTAAATTTGTTCCTTTTTTCTTTTTATCGAAGTTCCCTTTTTTGTAGATGCCATGCATTCACCCATCTTTGGTATGAGAACTACTATATTGCCCTTTTAATTTTCACTTCATTTATAGTTTGGGATAAGAATTCCCACATCCTTTTATGTTTCCTTATTCACCTTTTATATTTTTTTTCCTCCTTACTTTGCGATAAAAACTACCATATTACCTTTTATATTCTTTCTTTTTTTACTCTAAATAATAATTGCCACATTACCTTTTATTCTTTTTACTTCTTACTTTGGGATAATAATTGCCACATGGGATCAGCTACAAATCAATTTTAATATCTTCTGTACAGCTTAATTGAAGGAAAGAGAACAATTTTATTTGAGAAATGATTGTGTGACAGTTTTAATGCATTGTTAGAACAATAATTTATTCTTTGACCCCAAAAACCAAATCACAAAAATTATAAATTATTGTGGAGCCTAGTTCTTCAAGAATTTGTGATTCACAATAGACTGTTATTCTCATAGTATCTCAAAGTAATGCTAACAAAGCCCGTTCTAATAAATAAATAAATAAAAAGTTAGACAATACTAGCATGATGTATCAAAACTTTAAGGGACTTAAAAAAAAAAAAAAGAACTAAGATTGTTAAGCAATAATTGGCTAGTTTAAATGTGGAAAGGGATCCA
>NW_027266553.1:0-78576 GCF_046630445.1 Rutidosis leptorrhynchoides | reverse complement strand
CCAAGCCAGCATCACCCTTAAGCAACTAGATAATTACCTACTTGTGTCCACAAGACAGCCAACAACTTTGAGTTTTGTAAAAATATTCTTGTATATATGCCTTTGGCTAGGATGACTGCCTAGTGCAAAGCAAATTCCAGCGTTTTGTAAGGTATGAGATGAAATCATGTTATCAGAGATATGTTGCAAATTACTTTATCGGCCTACTGCAAACCAGTATTATACTTTACAAGCTTCTCGGTGGAATTAGGTTTGATGGAAGGGTATGTTAACGAGTTCAGACTTCAGGTCTGACATGTACTGCTCTTTGCATCATTGGTTGCACAGCTGTTGATTAGACCACTTGGTAATATGTCATCGTGGGATATTGGATTTCCGTCTCAAACCCCCCGGTAACAAGATATCAGAGTTTCTTCTCCTTGCTCCTACACTTTCCATCATCACAACCATTTAAGCACCTCGAAAATCCACAACGCCACCGTTGGACCCCAGAAAGAGCGATTATATATGTACCTCCAATTTGGGTCGAACGTCAACTCAATGTCCAAGTTATATCTTCCCTGTGACATACCCACTTCACCCTTGAAGTGTCACCTCGAAAAACCAACATTTCCTCTCTGCGGAGAGCATGACGCCCTGAGTTGAGATCGCTACAATAACCAACTAGCTCAAGAGTCGAGAGACCGGCGCACTTTCTTTAGCATCTTCAAACAAACTCGGTCCGGAAAGGCATCATTCTACTAGTAGGGCACAACTCTTAACAACTTAAATAGAGCCTCCCAGGAACTACAAGCAACTCAAAAAGAAGAGAGACCTCGTAAAAGTCGAAAACATTCATCAAACACTGGACAGAGCCCTGATGAGCACATCCTGTCACGTTCAAGCTAATCCTAGCCATCAAACCGCCGCATACAATCGCTTAGACAAACCGAAGAAAACGACGAGCAGTCAAGCAAGCGTGGAAGGAACGCCGGGCTCCCTGCCCGCCTTACCTCCTCGTCGTTCCAGTCAAACATATCTGAAGGAGTCGGAGCGGATCTTCAGGCGACAGCGCAAATCGACGACGCAGGCACGGGTCGCTCCTGGCCACATCCTCCGAGGTTAAACCGAAAACAGCAGGAGAAAGCAGATGATGCGCGATCAATGAGAGCACCGATTCTGCATCGCCCGAAATGGAACGGAACTCGCAGCCAGCAAGAGACGCGCAGAGAGAGAGAGGGTGTGTGACACGTGGGAAACCGGCGTATCGAAAGTAGTGGCTGCGAGCGTCCGGTCGATTGCCGCTCTGTCATCGGCCGGGGTGACGTGTGCAGCTCGCAAGTGGGGGCGCCACTGAGATTTGTGGCGGGAGTTGCTTCGGACGTCGCTTTCCTGTCAGGCTGGCCGAGGTGGGCCCCTCCCCCTTCCCCCGCAGGTTGCTGTGGCGCCCTCCTTATTATCTGGACTTTTGGATCAGGATGACGTCATTCGTTACGAGGTTTCCAACAAGGTTCTCGGGTCAGTCCCCGACCCGACCAGCCCACTTTCGAATGCGACGTCGAATCCGGGATTCGTTTTTTTTTGTTCAAGAATTTGGGATTGGAAAAAAAAATATTGAATAGCGGAATTCATATAATTAAGGCGGTGATTCAGCAAATTAAACCATTTTAATTGAAAAACTGCTTGATTTGAAGCTCGATATTATTATATGTTGGGTTCTTAACGTGGGATACAATCGAGAATTAAATTAAAAATAAGAAATTATTGTGAATTGTAACTTTTTTCTATTAATTTTCGAAACTTTCTTTTTTAGTATTGTTTTTAACATTTAATTAAGAAATTGAAAGGGGCTCAAGCCAACAGTGCCCGAACCGGACATAAGGGCTTGGCACAGGAAATTCCTCTGCTTGGCACGATTTGATGGCCGGCCTTTCATCTAGTACTTTTTTTTTTCATCAAGTAACTGCCAAATTCACATATCTTTCAGTTTGACAAGTAATATTATACTCTTTGAATGTAAATGCCGAAGGATGACCCGACTAACATGGAAACAAACGCACGTCCGTTCTCTGTTTTTTTTTCTTGCCCGCACCTTCGTCTTTCGTCTTTTTCCTCCCTATTCTCCGCCTTGTCTTCTCCTCATCTAATGCGCTCTCTCGCCAAGTGTCTTACAAACATGGAAAAGAGTTCACTTGTTGATTTTTTATTTTATTTTATTCTTCATAGTGATCCACCCTTCATTACGCATATTAAGGGTAATGGGTTTTCAAGATACATATGTTCTAGATCAAGAAGTGGAATCTATCTTATCAGAGTTGTTTTCTAACTTCAAGTAATATAAATATTAGCTTTCTAAGGGGGGAAATTACTAAAAAAAATTAAATCTATCGCAATTATGTCAATTCAATCATAAACTATTTAAATATGTTAATTCGGTCTTAAACATTTTGATGTTTTGCTAATATAAATTTTTTTTGGTCAATTTTGATTGAATAACGTTGACGTGATGGCTTGACCAGGTTGGTTATGCGAGTTGTCTTATGTGGGATGATCGGCATTAGTGTTGACAACTTTTTTAATTTTTTTTTTGAATATCTTTCTTCTCTTTTCCTTTTCTTTTGCTTTTTGTAATTTTTTTTTTCTAGTGGCTGGCAAGGTTGCAACCCTTGCCAACAGCCGGTGAGGGTTGCTTGGCCTTCGCTCCCCCTATAATAAATATATTAAAGGAAAAGAAAAGAAAAGAAAAGAAAATAATAAATACAAGTTGTAAAAATTATTCACATCAGCATAGGCAATAATATAAGATGCTTATCGTCTATGTCAATAATTTCCTATTAAAATTGGTCGGATAGACTACATTGATAAAACTAAAAGGTTTATGACTAAATTGTTATAATTGCAATAAGTTTAAACTTTTTTTTTTTTTGGTAATTTTCCCACTTGATAGGTTCTTAACACATATTCAACATCCACAATTAAAAAAAAAAAAAACCCATATTCAACATATAAAAAAATTTAAAAATTGGTTCTATGGAGAATCAACCTTAGAATAATTGGTTTACGATATAAAAGAAGGAACCAAACCCGTTAATGGCAATTTCCCAATTTTTTTACCAAAAAGCTACCTTATCCTTGTGAACTAAGGTTGTGTTTAGCAGTCATGATAAGATTCAAGATATGATAAGATTTATCATACCGTGCGTCTGATACTTACTCAAGATAGGATAAAGTCAGATATAATGAAGATATAAGTCAGATAAAATTGTCTTATGAGCGATGTGGAATAAAGGTAGATGAAATTTCTAATATCTACAATAGGAAAGTTAGTTTGTAGGAAAGTTAGTTTTCTCAAATCACAAACTTCTTAAGTTAAAAAATTTAAAATTATATTTCAATTCTAATATTATATATTCAAAATAAAAAATAATATTTTTTTTAATTTAATCTTATTTTTATCTATATATTTGAATTTTATTTTATTTTATAATATAAATTCAATATATATATATATATATATACATATATATAACATATTTGAGGTGTTTTAGTATTTTAGATATATTAGTATAGTTTTCTATTTAATAAAATTTTATTAGAGAGTGATGGATGGGGAAGAAAGAAATAAAAAAATTAATTAAAAAATAGAGGAAAATAAAATAAAAAATGAAAAAATAAAAATAAAGTAGATAAGATTGTCGCAAGAGATTTTTAACATCTTCATTTGTAAAATTTGTGGTTTGTTTTTATTGATATGTTATTTACACCAAATAATACATATAAAAAATATATCATACTTTATTATTGAAATAACTAAACAGTATATGGATACGATATAATAAAATCCCATGAATTTCATATCTTATTCTATCCAGTTCTATTATAGTTAGAAATTTAGACAATTAAACGTAGCCCAATTGGATAAAGCCTGTTGAAATTGAACCAATTGCGCACCATTAATGCACATATACTGCGTGCCTCGACCCTAGTTTACTTGATAGAAGTAATGATAGCAGTCATCTTTGAACTTCTATTTACTTGTTCAACGCCGCTTCTTTTTTTTTTTTAATTTTTCGTTTCAATTCAGTCCTTGATTCGTCTCGTTTTTCGTAGTCCAAGAGAGCACGAAAAGGGCACTTAGAGGGATTTGTCGGTTCTCTTTCAAAAAGTTTCAACGGGACTTGTGGGAGTAAACAGTAACATACGTTTTTCAAAAACAAGTAACGTTTTTTTTTTTTTTGGGTTTTGCTTGCTTAAAAATGTGATCTCTGTGAAGCGGTACTGATACCAACGGTGGGTTTTGCATGTGAGAGACTGCTCTATAAATGGGAGGCTTGTGTGACCAAATTTCACGCCATCAGCTGTCAAAACTGCAATTTTATCCTCAATAGTGAGAAAGAAATGGCTTCTCTAGTTGCCCCTGGTCACTTCTCTCCCACTGAAGATGCTGAGGCTCTCCAAAAGGCGTGTAAAGGTACAACAACAACGTGCTCCCTCTTCATTAGATTAGAGGGTGTATCAAAAAGGAGAGTAAGCATCGACTAAGATGAGTGTTGGGTCCAGAGTGTAAGGGCGAGTCTTTAATCCATATGATTATGTTGTCCGCACGCCTTATAGTCATAGGTGTTTCTAACCTTAATTAGTGTTCGCCACGCACCGAAAGGTAATTCGTAAGTATTGAGCATATACTTACCATTAAGATTTTGAATGAGTTATGAAAAATAATTCAAAATAAAATAACTCAATATTTTAAAGAGTACAATGTCTCGTACTCGAATTTAACTCAACTTTTGAAAATCCGATCACGAGGAGAGTACCTGGTTTTCTGCTCTCGATGCAAATGTCCTGTCTTTAGCAAAGCAAGTCGGTGAACTAATTTTATACGGGAGAGTTATTAAATCAATTTAGTGCCACCTAAAACCTTTAAAAGGCAAAAAAGGAAGAGAAAAGAGAGTGTGAATAAAGAGGCCAACGTAATGCATTTGTTTTCGTGAGATGTACATGACTCAGAAGTCACGACTTTCGGTGTCAATTATGTCTGAGGTCGAATTAAAATAGGATATCCAGTAGTACGGTTAGGTAATTGTTTTCTTCATGTTCACACCGCATGTTGTATACGTGACTAGCTAGGGAAGGCCATAACAACTACGCAAACGCTTGAGTAGGTTAAACTGCCGCTAAACCCAACCGAAACAACATTTGCTTGATGACTAAGTTGTCTACACGTGGTATTGCGTGTCCCAATATGCTAATTAAGAATAGGATCTGGCTATTTATTTATGACAACGAGCTTTGGGGGGAAATAATTGATTCTTTTAGGGGTCGATGTTTTCGATGTGGTTCTTGGCTTTGGTGGAAAGAGCGTAACGCTGTATAAAACGGGGATGGTGGATGCAATGGTTTTATCTACGTCACACTGCAGAGAGACTAGAAAGAGAGAGAGTGATAGTGATGGCGAGCCTTGTTGTTCCTGACCATTTCTCTGCTACTGAAGATGCAGAAACTCTAAGAAAGGCCTGTCAAGGTCTGAATCTAGCTCTCTGTTTTGATGCATTTGTTCAACTTCTACCGACGTGTTCGTATATTTGTCGAGATTTGCTATGATTTTATGCTGTTAAAAGGCTTGTCAATCGTTCTTTTCCTATTTTTAGGATGGGGAACGAATGAGAAGCTGATCATCAAAGTGCTGGGACACAGAAATGCAGCGCAGAGGAAGCAGATCAGGCAAGCCTATGAGCAACTCTACGAGGAAGATCTCGTCAAGCGCCTTGAGTCTGAGCTCTCCGGAGACTTCGAGGTTCTTTTCATTTTCTTTTTTAAGATAAAATCTTCTTGGTAGAAGCGCTTTGAATATTATATATTTGTTTATAAAGTGGTCGTCAGTTTCATCGAAACAGTTGTCAACTTTGCGTAGATCGATCGCACTTGGCGATTGATGTTGCATGGTTTGGACTCGCATGATGCTACCAAACGTTACCAATGGAAAAGGGTGGCAGCTAGCCTCAAAGAGTGACCCGCTTTTGACTCTATAGCTCATCTATGAAATGTCTTAGGTGACCTAACGAAGCTCAACCAAAACCCTGAATGTTGCGTAGGCTCTTGGGGGATAGCACCCACTCTGCACTGACAAACGTAAGGCGGAAAACGAAATTTGATGGTCTTGATCTTGTCAAAATCGAGCTCAGCTGCAAAAGATTAGATGAAATCATCGGAGAAAGGAAACAAACGATGCAATCTTGATGTTCTTTTTACCAGAGAAAATGATCTGAGAGTTTGATAAATGTTTCGATAACTTCTTTTTTGAAGAAAGCGGTGTACCGTTGGATACTGGACCCGGCTGACCGGGATGCTGTGTTAGCCAATGTGGCTCTGAAGAAATCGAATCCTGATTTCCCCAGTGATCATAGAGATTTCTTGCGTTCATTCCCTGATGAGCTCCTGGAGGTCAGAAAAGCCTACAAGCTTCGCTACAAGCGCTCTCTGGAAGAAGATGTTGCTGCACATACCACTGGCGACATCCGCAAGGTACTGCCGAGAATTTGCCTAATATGTCTATGCTTTTGCTTGTGATCTGGAATGCAAATTTGGAGATTATTTTATGGCTGGCTCTTGTTATGCAGCTCCTGGTTGGCCTAGTGAGTGCGTATAGGTTTGAAGGAGAAGAGATCAACGCGAGATTGGCGAACTCGGAGGCCGATGTTCTTCACAATGCCATAAGAGATAAGGCCTTCAACCATGACGAGGTCATAAGAATCTTGACCACCAGGAGCAAGGCTCAGCTCAGGGCCACTTTCAACCGCTACCGTGATGACCAGGGCACTTCCATCACTAAGGTACCGAATATGTTCATATACGACTTATGTAGCAAATTCCCGAATAAATCTTTTGCAAAAGACCTGCCCAAAATAATAATGTTCACGTTGAATTCAATTTTTCTCACATTGTCGGGCTCAGAATATATTGGTTGAACATCCTGATGACTTCTCGGTGGCACTGCGCACGACAATTCGGTGCTTCAATGATCATCAAAAGTACTTTGAAAAGGTTAGAGCAAATTGTGTTACACTGCAATATATGCAATGCAGTATTAAGTAGGTTGATTAACCAACCGTGTCGAGCACAGGTCTTGCGCAACGCAATCAAGAGGGCCGGGACGGATGAGGATGATATCACTCGCGTGATCGTGACTAGGGCGGAGAAGGACCTGAAGGAGATCAAGGAGGAGTATTACAAGAGGAACAGTGCGTCGCTTGACCAAGCAGTGGCCAAGGACACCTCAGGGGATTACAAGGCCTTCTTGCTCGCTCTTCTGGGCAAGGAAGAGTGATCAACCGGACTATTTTCCCATATGGATGTTTTCGTACTATGAACTTATTAATCAGTTTGAGCTTTGTGCAATTTCGGTCGGACTTTTTATGTGGACAATGCTTGTTACTTTATAATTGGTGTGTCTCAACTATCTATTTATGTGATATTTGTCTTTGCTCAAGCACTTCTTCCATAGAAAGAGCTCCCTCTTTGATCGATCGCATGAAACTGCATCAAATTAAATATGAAGTATACCGAAAGGATTGAATACCGTGAGAATCATGGTTTTGGTCGCCGCTTTCGCTAAAAAATGAAATCCGTAGAGTTTGGTACTGCAACAGCCTGTCGACTATTTCCCTTTTATTGACGGTTTTCATCTTCTTTTGCAAAAACATTAGAACAGCCATGCAGAGAACAGATAGTAGTAGCTGCCAAGTCAACAACTTTGGTTAGCTTTCGATGAATGCCTCACTATATAGTTCTGCAGATGGCGGAAGATAGCTGATGAGCTACTTTGCCTTGAAGTAGCCACCCATTGAACTTGGCCGATCTGGTTAGAGTGTCTTGCGCGAGGCGTCGACCTCATTGAGCACTGAAATTCCATCACATGAAAACATCACATAAGAACACATTCACAGAGAGAAAGAGAGAGAGAGAGAGAGAGAGAGAGAGAGGTAAGCGGCAAAGGAAAGGGGCCTTGCAAGATTGTTGTCGACAAGCATTGCGGAGACTCAGACACAGAGATTGGTTCTTGAGGTTTTGATAGCTGGTTCGAGCTATAACGTGAATGGATCTTATGGTCTGTCTCGGACTAGTCTTGCACAAACCTCGATCGGATGACTCTGTTTTCAGTTTTATGACCAACACCAAGCTTTCCAAATTAAAAGAATTCGAGTTATTTTTTTAGCTAACAACAACAATTGGATTCAATGAGCTAAGAGAAGCTTGGTATTATTGCTTTTATGATAATCCCACAAAAAATCTTAAACTTTTCCATAGGAGGCTTTTTTTTTTCCTCACAAATATTTGAAATTTGTGCCAACAATTTAAAAGTATTCATTAGAATTTTCCCTATTCAAATATGTTGCTATGTTGGAACTTTAATGGCTATCATGAACGGAATTGCGATGAAGCTACTTTTTATCACCGGTACCATTTGGGGCTATGGAGAAAATATTCCATAGACCCGACCCTCCACTTCAAATACAATTCTCTTTACTTGTTGATTATTACATATTTGATAAGACTCACGTTTAAGATCTTTTAGAATGCCCTTTCTCAGTTACTTGCTCATTTCCATAAACACCCCTCAACTTTATCTTTATCGGCTCGATAAAATCATCATTGCCAATCTAACCAAAACCAACACTCTCCGCTCAAAACAACATTCTCTCTCTGCTTCATTTCTAAGTAACACTTTTGAATCCTAGTCACAGAGACATTTAGTTTTGGCTTCGACCCTCCTCTGTTTCTCCCAATAAGTTCAAGACTTTCACTCCATATAATTTACTTGTTCAACCTCCACCTTTACACCCATCTCTTTCTCTTCCTCCTTTTCACCCTCATGCCCACTTGCGTCTCTCAAACAGGCACGTTGCCGAGATGACAAGCACGTTGTTGCCATCGCGGCCTCCAACTGGATTATATATGTGCATATAGATATATTTTGAGATGTGTTCACTAGAATTCCTAAAATTTATCGTGAAAATGCAATTGAATATTAAGATATTTAAAAAGTACAATTAAATCTTAAAACTGATCAAATTGGTGTAGTTAATTTTTTCCGTTAACATTATTAATTTATCTAATGGAAAATGCGGATGTGGTATTTTCAAATTAATTTCTCTCTACTACAAGGCATTTTTTAAAATTTTCTTAATCAAATCTTATATAAATTAATTAAAAAATGATAAATTAAAAAAAATGAAAAAAAGCAGAATGAGCCTTGCCAATAGGGCGTCGCCGTCGCCGCTCATGCGCTTGTAAATATACTTTTAATTAAATAGGAACCGCATCCTCTTTTCTTTCGTTGCATATGATTGCAAAATGTGAATCTTTCTTTTTTTGAAATTTTTTAATTTAATTAAATAATTAAAAGGGGCCTAAGCCAACTGTAAATAGACTTTTAATCAAATAGGACCCGCATCCTCTTTTCTTTCATTGCATATGATTGCAAAATGTGAATCTTTCTTTCTTGAATTTTTTTAATTTAACTAAAAAATTAAAAGGGGCCTCACCCAACTGTGCCTGAGCATGACATGCGGGCCCGGCATAGGAAATTCGTATGCTTGGCACGATTCAATGGCCGGCCTTTTATCCGCTACTTTTTTCTTTTTTTTTCAATAAAGTAACGGTCAAATTCATGTATCTTTCAATTTAGAGAAATGATTGAATTATAGTTTTTAATGTACTGTGAGAATAATAATTGATTCTAAATTATAAAAAATAAATTATAAATAATTATAAATTATTGTGGAATTCACTTTTTCAAAAATTTGTGGGTCATAATATATTGTTATTTTCGCAGTATCCAAAAAATTGTTATGCTAGCAAAACTCTTAAGTTTAATATACACATATCTCTGAGTTTAACGGATAATGTTACACTCCACGCATTCTTTGTCTTGTTCTTACCCGCACCTTCCTCTTTCGTTTTTTTCCTCCCTGTTCTCCACCTTGTCTTCTCATCTAATGCTCCCTCTTGTCAAAAGAGTCTTCCAAACATGAAAAAGAGTTCACTTACTGATTGTTTTCTCTTCGTATGTAAACTACCCATTATTACTCATATTAATGGTGATTATTTTCAAGGTGAATAAGTTATACATCAATAACTTGAATCTATCTTTTAGAGTTGGTTTTCTTAGGAACTGGCCTAAAACCTAAAAGCCTGACTTTATCTGATATAAATATTAACTTTCTATGTTCCTGGCCCATCTTCAACATGTCTACATGTTTTTAAACAAAGCGAAAAAAAAAAAAACACTTAAAACCGGATCTACGTAGAATTGGCTTTAGAGCTACTGGTTTCCGGTATAATGCAGAAATATTGATAGCAGTCTTCTTCTTCTTCTTCTTTTTTTTTTCCAATTCGGTCCTTTTGATCTCGTCCTTCCTAGGCCTAGAGAGCACGAAAAGGGGACTCGGAATTCTTGTCTGTTCTCTTTCAAAAAGTTTCAACGGGATTTATGGGAGAAAACAGTAACGTAAGTTATGGAGTAAGTAACGTTTGCTTGCTTAGAAACGTGATCACTGTGAAGCGGCACTGATAACCCTGATGGGTTTTGCATGTGAGAGACTGCTCTATAAATTGGAGGCTTGTGTGACCAAACTTTTCGCCTTCAGCTGATAAAACTGCTTTTTATCCTCAATAGACAGAAAGAAATGGCTTCTCTAGTTGCTCCTGATCACTTCTCTCCCACTGAAGATGCTGCAGCTCTCCAGAAGGCGTGCACAGGTACATAACAACGTGCTCTCTCTTCATTAGATTAGACAGGATGGATCAAAAAGGAGTAAGTAACAACTAAGATCTGTGTTGGGTCCAGAGCGGAAGGGCGAGTCTTTGTCAATCCATATGATTACGCTGACTGCACGATTTACTAGTGTTTCTAACCTTAATTAGTGTTTGTTATGCACCGAAAGCTAATTCATAAGCTTTGAGCTGATATCCATTATTAAGATTTGGGTGGATTTTTGGACTTTGAAGAGAAATAAAATGACTATGTATCTTAAAGAGTTTGAAATACCACAGCTCGAACTTCACTCAAATCTTTTGGAATTCGATCTTGAGGAAGTAATTTTTCCATGATCTGCTTTGATGCGAATGTTCGGTCTTTAACTAAAGAAGATAGTGTCATTCATTTTGGGCGGAATGACTATGAAATCAATTTAGAGATCACATGAACCCTACAAGAAAAGAGTAAGGGGAAAGAGATTCTGAATAAAGAGGCCAAAGTTGTGAATTATTGATGAGACGTAAATGACTCAGACACCATGTTTTTCGAGAAAATATTACATACAACTTTGATTCTACGTCACCTTTGAAAGAGTTTATCAACTGAACGACATATTTCATCAGCGGGCCTACCATTAGAAATTTTGAAATCCCTCTCTTCTTTCTCTCACACAATGACGCTTTGCTCTCTCCCTCCGTGACGACACTTTGCTCTAGCTCTCTCCCTCCCGACTCATTACCTAGCTCTGATCTCTCTTACCGCCACCAACGCCTACGCCTTTGCCTTGTGCGCCGCCTCCACCTCATTTGCCGCCCCCCTCGGGTCCAAGAACAAGCCCAAGCCCCCCGTCGTCATCACCCGTGACCTGAGCCCTCTCTTAGCCATTGCATCCTTGAGGTCCCTTGTGGCTTCTATGTCACCGCCTCCCTCCCCAACTTCTAGATCTGGCAACCCCTCGTCGACTATGGGATCGGTGACTGTTGCGACACCCTGGCCCGTGGCCAGTCGCCGACCACATGCCAAAGGGAAAGAAAGGAAAAAAATAATAGAGAGCAAGCGGAGCCATGAAGTTGGGGAGAGAAAGGGCTTTCAAAATTTCTGACGGTGGGCTCTCTAATAACACATGTCGTTCAGTTAATGGACTCTTGTAAGGGTGACGTGGAATCAGAGTTGTATGCAATATTTTCTCACTTCTTTCGGTGTCAATTATGTCTTAGGCTGAATGAAAATAGGATATTAAGTAGTATAGTGAATGACATAACACCTAAGCAAACATAAACTGCTTCAAAAGCCCCACCGGAACCCATTTGCTTAATCGCTAAGTCTAAAAGCGGGATCGCCAGCCCAGATGGCAGATATGCTAATTAAGGATAGGATCTGGCTATTCATTTATGACATGGAGCTTTTGGGGAAATAATGGATTCTCTATGGGTTGATCATGAATAATACTGTATAAAATGGGGATGGTGGATGCAAAGTTTTCCTTCACATCAAACTGCAGAGAGACTAGAAAGAGAGAGAGTGATAGAAATGGCTAGCCTTGTTGTTGCTGACCACTTCTCTGCTACTGAAGATGCAGAAACTCTAAGAAAGGCTTTTGAAGGTTTTAATTTCTCTCTCTATCTATCTATTGATACATATGTTCAAGTTCCACCTATGTATTGGTATATCTATCGAGATTTGCCAGGATTTTAAGCTTTCGAAAGGGTTATAAATCATTCTTTTTCCATTTTTGTGCAATGACATTAGGATGGGGGACGAATGAGAAGGCGATCATAGAAGTGCTCGGACACAGAAACGCAGCACAGAGGAAGCAGATCAGGCAGGCTTATGAGCAACTCTACGAGGAAGATCTCGTTAAACGCCTTGAGTCTGAGCTCACCAGAGACTTCGAGGTTCCTTTCTTTTACCTTTTTCATTTCCTTTGAGATATAATTGTCTTGTTAGAAGTATTTTAAAATCATAGATTGTTTATAGCGTGGTCGTCATCTTCATCGACGATCGTGGAATGTCGCATGCAAAGATACGTCCGAACGTTACCAATGGAATAGGCTAAGAGCTAGTCTCAAAGACTTGATCTATTAAATGTTTCAGGAGACCTAACCAAAGCTCAACCGAGAACACTGAATGTTGCGTAGGACTCTCTCCTGAGAGCACCAAATCTGTATTAACAAATGTAAGGCGGAATAAGAAGCTGGATGGTCTTGATCTTGTCGAAATTAAGTTAAGGTCGGCTGTAAAAAGTTAGATAAAATATTTTGAGAAAGAAAATGAACCATGCAATCTTGATCGTTTCTTTATTAAAGAAAATGATCTTTGAGCTTTATATATGTTTCCATGACATCTTTTTTTTTTTTTGAAGAAAGCGGTGTACCGTTGGATACTGGATCCGGCTGACCGGGACGCTGTGTTAGCCAATGTGGCTCTGAAGAAATCAAATCCTGATTACCCTGTGATCATAGAGATTTCTTGCATTCGTACCCCTGATGAGCTCCTGGAGGTGAGAAAGGCCTACCAGCTTCGCTACAAGCGCTCCTTGGAAGAAGATGTCGCTGCACATACCACCGGCGACATCCGCAAGGTATGTTATAAAGGTACCATAACATTGAGTACTAATAGGCTACGCATTCTGGTATTTGAATTCGCCTTTACTAGGCCTAGAAAAAATGACGAGGTAGCTATCGTTTATGTACCACTGAGAATTTACCTAATACTTTTATACTTTTGCTTGCGATTTGGAATGTGAATTAAGAGATTATCTAATGCTGGCTCTCGTTACGCAGCTCTTGGTTGGTTTAGTGAGTGCCTATAGGTACCAAGGAGAAGAGATCAATGCGAGGTTGGCGAACTCGGAGGCCGATCTTATTCACGATGCCATAAAAGATAAGGCCTTCAGCCATGACGAGGTCATAAGAATCTTGACCACCAGGAGCAAGGCTCAGCTCAGGGCCACTTTCAACCGCTACCAAGAGGACCAGGGCACTTCCATCACTAAGGTACCAGATATGTTCACATTCGACTTATGTAGCAGCAACTTTCCTAATAATCCTTTTGCAAAAACACTTGCCCAAATTGATAAAATTCACGTGGCTACTTAAGTTACTGTCGATTATGTTTGTGTTTCTGGGGAGTTTTGAATTCAATTTTTCTCACACCGTGTGGTTTCAGAATTTGCTAGTCGAAAACCCTGATGAAATCTTGGTGGCGCTGCGCATGACCATTCGGGGCCTCATTGATCCCAACAAGTACTTTGTAAAGGTTAGAGCAGATCGTGTTACCGTGCAATATACACACTTCAGTATCACTTGGCTAGTCTAACCGTGTTAAGCACAGGTCTTGAGCAACGGAATCAAGAGGGCCGGGACGGATGAGGATGATCTCACTCGCGTGATCGTGACAAGGGCGGAGAAGGACCTGAAGGAGATCAAGGAGGAGTATTACAAGAAGAACAGTGTGTCGCTTGACCAGGCAGTGGCCAAGGACACTACAGGGGATTACAAGGCCTTCTTGCTCGCTCTCCTGGGCAATGAAGAGTGATCAACCAACTATTTTCCCCATATTTGATATTTTGCGTACTGTGAACTTATTAATCAGTATGAGCTTTGTGCGATTTCAGTCGAGACTTTTTTTTTTTTTTTTGTGTGGACATTGCTTGTTACTTTATAGTTGGCGGGTCTCAACTATTTATTTATGTGAGGTTTGTCTTTGCACAAGCACTTCTTCCATGGAAAGCACCCCTTGATTTGATCAGTCACATGGAACTACATCAACTGAAATATAGACTGAAAGAGTATGAATTTGAGTTTGATCACACACACAATCGGTGTGGAGATTTGTATTATATTTATAATATGTACATGAGCGGGAATAATACGATTAAAGATTTTACAAAGATAACAATTTATATTAATGATTGTGAAAGATTACTCTATTAATGGAATCGATGAAATTGACACAAATCATGAAAGATCGGCTCAATCAATGGGATTGATACAAATTGTAGAAGATTGCTGTATCATGAAAGATTTGCTTTATCATAGATAGTA
This sequence comes from Rutidosis leptorrhynchoides, assembly GCF_046630445.1. Classification (NCBI taxonomy): domain Eukaryota; kingdom Viridiplantae; phylum Streptophyta; class Magnoliopsida; order Asterales; family Asteraceae; genus Rutidosis; species Rutidosis leptorrhynchoides. The sequence goes on along the minus strand of NW_027266553.1, from coordinate 63,795 downwards.
CACAAAAAGTATGAACACCACAAGATTCGTGATTTTTGTCGCAGTTTAATCGCTAAAAAAGTGAAATCCGCAGAGTTTGGCTCGGCAACAGCCTGTTTTTTATTGATGGCTTTCGCCTTCTTCTGCACAAACATTAGGACAACCGTCGACGGGACAGATGGTAGCAGCTGCATAGTCGACGACTTTGGTTAGCTTTCGATCAATGTCTGACCACATAATCGTGCAGCTGCAAAGTGCTTTAACATTGACTCGAAGGAGCTACCCATTGAGCTTGGTCGATCTGGTGATGGCAATGCAGGAGGTGATCATGATCCATAGAATTGCTCTCTCGTATTGCATGATCTTTTATTCGAGATTTTTTTTTTATTAAATTGCATCTTGAGTTAAATAGGTTTCATTTCTTTTTTGAGAAAATAATAATATTCTACATTTCACGTTTCATTTATTTACTTGCCAAAAAAGTTGTCCTCTAAAGAAAACATGATTTTCAATGACCAATATTATTATTATTATTATTATTATTATTATTATTTATGGAATTTTCTCTTGTCAATTGTCATTGACCATCGTGCAAGTAAAATTAGCCACGAGTAGGGATAAATAGTTCTAAGGTTGGTCCAAATTCCAATTAGAACATAAAACCTACCCGTCGAGACAAAGTTCTAAATTTTTGGGAACTATAAACTACTTTATCATATCATAGGTTTTAATGTCTACTCAAATTCCACATATATTCATAATTAAACGATTTTGATGAATAAAGAATTTGTTCTAGATTCTAAGTTCCACCTACCATCTAAATTAGTTCCTTAATTTTTGGAAATAAGGACATACCTTGCATATCTTAAAACTTGAAACCAAACTCATTCCTTCTGATCTAGTTCTTGATTCCGCTTCTATCGTAAAATCATGCTCTTCCCCCTAGTCATGACTTTTAAGGGGGCATCATTTTACAAACAGGAGCTATTTCCGGTTCAATTCCCACAACGGGCCGGACCGATCCGGGTCGGTCCGCCCATTTGTCACCTCCGTGGGGGAGAAGCGGCTAAACGATCGATACCAAACCATCCACTATCCAGTTAACGGCCTCACTCCCGCCACTAAAAACCGTCAATCCGCCATTCCTCCTCCTCTTCCTGCCTCGACCCATAATGGCCATGGCTTCTCCTCACCCTTCATTCCCTCCTCCCGCCACATTCCTCCTCTCCAAATCCCCCAAAAGATGTCATCTTCCCAAGCCCTTCCTCCTCAGAGTCGCCTCCTCTTCCTCCCCGAACCCGCCCGATTCCGAATCTGCGCCCGAACCCGCGGCTCCCGCGGACCCCGTCAAGCTCGCCTTCGAGAAAGCTCGGGCGTACAAGAAGTCGCTGCAGCCCAAGCCGGAGGAGGGTGGATCCGAGGCGAGCGTGGTCGGGAGCCCCGGCGACGCGAGTGGCCGCGGCGATTCGGCCGGCGCCGGTCGAATCGCGACGGCCGAGGCGGCAAAAGAGTACGTCTTGGCTAGCGACGCTGATTCGGGTGAGAGATGTGTCATTTGGGGGGGGGGGGAGGGAGGGAGTTCTTCTTGTCTTTCTGTTTCGGTGGTTTGATTTGATTTTAGCTGATTCTGATTGTGGATGATGAGATGATTGTGCGAATTGGAAAGGGAGGGCGATTTTTGTTCCTCTTCTCGTGATAGATTAGCAAAGAACGTGAATTTAAAAGATTGTTAAGCATTCGGCCGAAACTGTGGGCGGATGATTCTGATCGATCTTCTTGCATTTGCTGAACGCTTGATGTTGCAGAGGGATGATGTCTATTGCCATGTATATAAAGTTCTTGCTTTTGCAGTTTTTATGGAGCTGAAAGAGTTGACTGTTTTTTGTTTTCTTAAATTAGACTTGACAGGTAAAAATGGAGGGAAAATTGGTAAAGTAAATTCGGAGGAAAAAACGGATAAGGAACAGCAGCTGGTGGTTTCGAGCATTGATTTTGTGGGGCTCGACTTTGCGGACAAGAAAAGGACCAGGGGGCTTCCACCGGGTTTAATTCCGGTGAGTGACCCTTTTCCAGAAGGAGACGTTCCTGAGGTGGAAATCATTCTTGGGGACACCACCAAATTCAATGATGTGACGGCGACGGAGCCTGCCGTCGCACCACCCCAAGAAGATAATTCAGATCTTTACAAACCCAAAGTTTCATCTTGGGGTGTCTTCCCAAGACCGAACAACATATCTGAGACGGTAAGCCGGTTACTGAGAGATCATATGATACAGAAGTTGATTCTTTTTCTGGCTTCTGCTGGTGCAGTTTGTTCTTGTAAAGCTTTTGAGCAATTTAATAGCAGAACAAATATGGCTATACATGCTTAGTAATTTCCACCCAAGATAGTTATTCCTCAAAGGCAGCAGCGGTTTACATTCCAATTGTCCCTAGACGTTTTGCTTGAAGTTTAATAGAACAAGAAATGAAAAATGGTTTTGTTCCTGCTTTAGCATGCTAATGGGATGGCACACCTACCTATCTTGTCTTGGATCTGGGTATTATCATAGCAATAGGACACGAGGTTCATATCATATGATAAATTTGAGCATAGTTTTTGAAATTCCATAATTTTTTTACCAAACAAATGTTATTACTCTTTCATGCTAAGTTGAATCATAGACCGTACTGAGGTGACAGACTTTGCCAGTCTGGGGGGAAACAAATACAACATAAGTTCTACTGGCATATTTTCAATTTTCCCCATGAAGATGATCTTTTATCTTTTTGTTATATCAAATGTTGCGTCTTCTGTTAGGATAATTGGCCCTCTGAAATTTTCATATGCTCTGACTGGACTTATTATCTAGTTGGTTGGTCGTTACATACAGATCTACAGACAGATCAGAAACACATATATATCATGCAGCTGTTATTTTCTGTGCTATCTCTCTGGTGTCTTTCAATAAATCAAATGTCAGGCTAAGCTTTTTTTTTTTCATTTTCATTTTTATCGTTCAGTTTGGAGGTGGAAGGACCATTCGCCCGGGGGATGTGCTGGAAACAGCTGAAGATAGGGCTGCTAAAGATGCACGTACTAGAGAACTTGTTGCTGCTTACAAGAAAAAAATGGGCTTAAACATAGATGCAAAGTTGAAATCTGAGTGTGAGAAGGTACCTTCCTAGTAAATTATGTTTGATATGGGGTATAACTAATACTTTTAGACCTAGCCCTTTGTCTTAGTGTTTTTCTTTCTCTGCCTTTCTGTAGAGATTTACGAGACTATTTTTACTGTAGAGTTAAAGTCATTGAATTGTTCGCTGTTGAAGGCTCTGAAGGATGGTGACTCTCTGATGGATGTTGGAAAACTAAAGGAAGCTTTACCATTTTATGAAGAGATCATGAATAAGCTGCCATTTCAGGTAACCCTGCCAAAAGTGTAAGAGTTTTTTTCGTTTGAGGGCCAAGTGTTACATGCGCTCTGGTGTGATGGTTGTTTGATTGTGATATTTTGTTTGATGGTTTGATCCCCTAATGATTTGTATATGCAGAGTGAACTTCATGGTTTAGCTGCATTGCAGTGGTCCATCTGCCAGGACTCACTTACCAGGTAATTACATTTTTTCATATGGGAAGGAATTCCTAACAATACCAATCTTAATGAAGCTCAGGCAGGGTAAATGAAGGATCTCTGGGAATTAGAGTTGCTTCTGTGACTCCCTTCTTGCATCCCCTCTCGACTGCCACAGTAGGCTAGAGGCTTTGCATTCTTTTCTGTCCCATGCTTGAAAATAATGACATGCTCAACATGATTGGCAGACCAAATGAGGCTCGTATAATGTATGAGAAGCTTCAATCTCATCCAAATGCTAAAGTCGGCAAGAGAGCTATGCAATTCATGTTTAGCTTCCAGGTAATTGTTGATGGGATGTCAAAGGAGGTGTAAAGTACATCACTGTGAATTTGTAGGCTATTTCTAGTTGAAGAGCATCTAAAATGATGGTTATGGTGCAAATACTCTACAGGCCATGGAGATGATGAAGGTAAGAAGCTCAAAGCTTTCGGCAAAGAGCACAGGCTACCAAAACTACTTCGAGGCCTTCATTGACAAAAAAAGCAACTATTCTCTTGACAAGGATGAAGAGCTCGAAGAAGGTGCACTCTCTCAAGCCTTTCCGTACATAGTCTTTCTTCTTTCACCCATATTTGTTGTGCTATTTATTGCTGTCCAAAGAGGAATATAGTCCATGAAGATTATAGGATTACCTTTTTGTTTGTCTTTTCCCCTTTCTTGTTTTGGAGTTCCAATGCAGATTAATTATCCAAGTTGTTACTTCTAGCTGGGTTATTGTTCTGCCCAACCTCTTTGGAGTTCTATATAGAGAATTGGTAAGCACTTTTTGCTGAGATTTTCGTTTTTTGTCACAGTAGAATTTAAGATGATAGACAGTGGTACTGTTTCCATGGATGCTTAAAGCTATATGAAGATTCTGAGCCAGTGCAAACCCATGATGAGTACTCTGAAAGTTGTGGCTGATATCTCGAGTTATATACCGAGGATAATGTTCCCAGGAGGCACATTTATTAAGAGTCATAAGGACGAGAAGAGAAAGAAGTATACCGATATACTAATGGTCCATCCCTTCCAGGGGCTTACGCTTGTTTACAAGAAAAAGGCTGACAAATCAATAATTTACTAATTTCAGGCTGCTGGTAATGAAGAATATATCATAAGACCTCTTACTAAGAACAAAACTGCTTGGTTTTTTTAATCTGATCATAATCGATCAGAAGCTCAACCTACACGCACTTCTGCTTATTCCCAATATTTTCAGGCACGGACGTGCATCCCCCTCCCAAGTTAGAACCGTGACAAAATGATCAATCCTATAGAAAAGTACTTTTGCTTTTAACGGAGCGTTTTGCAAGTATCCGTGGGGAGAAGCAAATGAAAGCTGAGACAATGACAAAAAATCTAAAGTTTTGCCAATCGAGAAATTATTATAATTTCATCCCAATTCAACTCATGAATCTTGCTAAATAAATTCAAAATAAAATGTGGCAGATTGAAATATCGCAAGCCGAAATTTACCCATAATTATAGGTAGCATGTGACAAGATACTCTATTAGAGCAAGCCCCACAGTGATGAGGACTTATCGGTGATGAGGGATGTGAAAGCAGGCCCGCAAGAATCGGCGGTATTAGCGACAGCCAAAGGCGCCTAGTCGAACACGTAATAAATTGATGATACGCTTGGACCAGCAAATAATAAAATGGACATGAAGCTTTCAAGAGTCCTCTTTTCATCACTCCATTATTCCGGAATCAGCGTCATCAGCACCTATATTTCCAAGAGCATCTAAAAGGAGACATTCGTTTCTTATAAGGTAGCCAGCTGCATTTATTGCACGCTCCTCGTGCATTCATATCAACCCCAATCCCATCATTTGACTTTAACACCACGCTAGGGTGCAAAACAGCCAGGTGGAGGAACCTCGACGAACTCGTCCATTCAAAGTAACATCAACCATAAACTCAAACTTGTCATCTCTATAGGTTGCTGCTGGAAGCAGATCAAGTTCCCATTGGGCAAAGCTAACAAAATCCGACCTCTGAACTGAGCTTTTCGAAACAACTAAACTCGCTCTTAGTTGATAACAATCTGTTTTTGCGTAGATGTTTATTCTTTTTTTTTTTTTTTTTTGACGAACGTAGATGTTTATTCTATGCATATTAAAATGTGCAACACAAGAAGGACGAGAAACATGAAAAGGGTAAGGGACAGCTGGCGGCATCTGGAGCATCAGCAACTTTGCGTATGTGAACGTCAAGAAACATAGCACCCTCTTCATGTTTTTTTATTTACTTATTCTTTAAGGTAAATAACACCCGCCACCTCTATAAAAACCACATATATTTAATGGCTATCCATAGGTATTAGATCCCACACATCCATCTCACGCCTCGATGCTTCAAACAGTCCCTCTCTCTCCCCCCCTCTCTCTATACAAATCCCGCCTCTCTTTCTTGTAAGTATAAAAAGCAAGCCTTCCTTTTTCATCCACCCAAAGCATTTTGCTTCTCCAATATGGAGCTCCACATTCCAACACAACTCGCAATCTTTTCCATTTCCATCGTCCTTTTGACTCGCTCTTCTTCTTCTTCTTTGCCGTGGTCGTCACTGTCGAATTTGCACCCGCTGGTGGTTGACTCCGCGCTTGAGCATCTCAACTATACCGCCATATCTGAGTTCCGGTTACTAAACAGAAGGCAAATTCTCCAGTGCCACGACCCAAACCGGTATCTCCAAATCAATGTCAGCGGCGACACCGCCCTTGGGGATGAAGAGTATCTCACGGTTAAGGTGACCGGAGTCTTGGTTCCAGCGGACTCCGACTGGATTGCCATGATATCTCCATCGAACGCCGAGTATGAATCATCCTAATATCTAGTTTTGAACTGTATTCGTACATGTTAGCGTTTACTCATTCACGTTCCTTCTTTTCCTTTCGTTTTGTTCTTGTGGGGTGCAGTGTCTCAGATTGTCCATCGAACAAGGCTCGATATGCAGAGACCGGTGATCTTAGTAATCTTCCTCTTCTATGCCATTATCCTGTCAAGGTAACCTTATCTAACCTTGAATCATGCCTTGTTGATGACTTATCTTCCTTCTTCTTGATAAGTAATGGAAACATAAAGTAGTGAGGGGCTAAAGAAAAAATACTGGAATTTACAAGGGCCGAAGAGAAAAGCAACTGAAAAAGAACTCATGCGGCACATGCCTTGCTCCTTTTGCCAAGACTTTGGTTCGGTCCTCACAAGTGACCCCCAAAGTCATGTCATGGTGTTCATAGCATTCACGACACTATCATATTTCATTTGGTTAGGGACATGTTGAGTTGCAACATAACCAAAAAATTAATATATTTGATAAGACTCTTCCATGATTGTGCTGTGGTGGTAGATAAAATCGGATTAAAATGATAAAATATGTGAAATTCAGTTTACTTTTCGAAATATTCTATTGATGTTGCATTTTCTCTAAGTACCATTAACCTAATTTAATTAATTCAACTATATATGTTTATACCAACCCAACCTCAAGCTTTAATGGTCGTAGCTGCTTTTAAGGTTTAAAGTATTCCTCGTCAAGTCTTCATCTGCCGAAAGAAGCGGAGAAGATAGGAGTCCTTTTTATTTTTATTTTTATTTTTATTTTTATTTTGGTCAAAAGTTTCTCTTTTTGGGTTCAAAAGAGATTCAAAAGTCTTTTGTTAAAAAATCTGCTAAAGTTTCAATCAATAAAGTCAGATTTGGTTCTGGTTGAAATATTTTGCGATGTTCTTTATCGAATTCTTTTATCATTGTTATTTTCATTTAAGAAATAAGTAATTGACTTATAGAACCATCCTTCAATAATTTACGTAACTTTTTTTAACGAAATTTATGTACTTTTTTCATTGACCATGAAAACTCCAAACTTTGATGAGTACAGAAAATAATGAAAATACTTCTCAGAGTTGGTTTTTTTATTAGTCAAATGAAGACATTCCATATGTAACTTAGCTAAAAAAAAATAAAAAAATTTGAGTAATACCAGATATTAATGAAGGTTTACAATAGTTTTTTTTCTTTTTGTTGTTGTATTTTTTGGTACATATAAGATGCTGCATGACGCCAGTTACATTGAATATTTAAGTAGGCCCTTTTTATCAAAATGCTTTAAAATTTCATCTATTGCAACCACCCTGGTATTATACCTACATCTTTTCTTTTCTTTTTTTGCAACGTCCCAAATTCCCTAAATTTCTGGTATACCTACCATCACTTGTCTATTTAGTTTTAGAGTAGGAGAAATGTTTCCACTTCAACTTTTTGGTACACGCTTATGTGCATCATTTTCAGGCACAATACTTGAGCAAGGATCCGGACTATCTGAGCTGCAAGAAGAAGGAGTGCAAGAAATACAAGGACGGTCAATGTGTGGTGACAACATGCGGCGGCACCTTGACGTTTCACGTTGTAAACATCAGAACCGACATTGAGTTTGTGCTGTTCGCCGGGGGTTTTGCAACACCATGTGTATTGAAGAAATCGAACTCTTTGACTTTTGCTAACCCGAACCAACCGCTCTATGGCCATCTCTCCAGCATTGACTCGACTGGGACCTCGGTAAGCACTGAATTGGCTAACAATTGGTGTGTTGAGCTTGCGGGGTCGTGTCGCCGACATTTGGCTCTATGAATGTCATGACAAATGTCAATTATATCATTAGCCCATGAAGTCGCGGTAACATGCCTGCATAACACACTGCGCCTGAGCGTGGAATAACACTACATAAAACACGCGAAAGCAATGCAGACTGCGACTGGTAATCATACATGCTTTAATCTGCAGATGAGGATTACATGGGTTAGTGGAGACAAAGAGCCCCAAGAGGTGCAATACGGAGATGGGAAATCACAAACTTCCGAAGTTAGTACATTCTCACAAGATGATATGTGCAGTGAGTTAACCTCAAACCCTTACTTGAAAACTCTGTAAATGCACTGGGACTTCCTTGTCACATGCAAAACAATTGAAGTGCCTTATGAAGACTCATTCTTCACTAAATTTAGTTTTGTTGGTCTAATTTTCAGCAGGTAATGTGCTACATAGTCCTGCCAAAGATTTCGGTTGGCATGACCCCGGTTACATTCATTCAGCCGTGATGACAGGACTGCAGCCTTCTACCTCTTATCCTTACAAATATGGAAGGTAGAATCTCCTGACTGAAGCTGTGTTGCTTATGAGACTGATCGGTTTCAGAGCAGCTTGAGGTATTCTTGCTGAGCATATTGCAATATCTCTGGCATTTCTACTTGATGCAGGGTCATCGAATCTGCAGTGAATGTGAATGAATGATATGCAACGGACTTGTTCCTTACAATAATTGTCTATGAATTCACGAGATTAGGTGGATGACAGAGCACCGCCAAATGCTTCTATATACCTTAGTTCTTAAAGATGAATTGTAGCTGCATGTCTGATCGAGAGAGGATCGGGTACACGGCTTTCAATAAAAATGAGCATCTTGTTATCATGACATTAGAGTAATACATCGCATGACACTGCAAATGAGTTTCCGCAAGTGGAAGTAGATGGAGTGATCTATTTTTCACTGGCTTGAATTAGATGGTTGGAAATTGAATTGATGAGAAACTTCTATATCATTTGTTGGCATATCCAATTTATTTTTCGTGATGGTTTTATGATATCTAGTGATTCAGCTGGTTGGAGTCAACAAGTTCAGTTCAGGACACCGCCGGCAGGAGGATCAAATGAACTCAAGTTTCTTGCATTTGGGGATATGGGAAAAGCCCCTCTGGATGATTCAGTTGAGCACTACATTCAGGTAAACATGCATTCCCCATAGAATGAAAAATCACATTTCTGATTGCAACATTGAAAAGATGCTATCCATGCTGTACATACACTAGGAGGAATGTGTATCCTTCAAAATTTTAAGAATGCTGATGGAAGGGACAAAATATGCCACGATTTGGGGGGGTATCATATTGGAAACCGGCTCTCCATGAAACATTATTAGCACGTCACATTCATCTGAATTAACTGTAAAGGCACAGACTAAGCTGTTTGCAAGAATTCAAACTCCCGATTATGATGGTATCGTAATATGTGACTTTATATAATTCTACAGCCAGGATCAATCTCGGTGGCAAAGGCAGTGTTGGATTATGTAGACTCCGGCAATGTGGATGCCATCTTCCATATTGGAGACATAAGCTACGCCACCGGCTTCTTAGTGGAGTGGGATTTCTTCCTCAACCTCATCAGCCCTTTTGCTTCCCGAGTTTCGTACATGACTGCAATTGGGAACCATGAAAGGTAACTAACTACTGCCAGTCGATATCCACCTCTTCCTGCATATTATGGAAGACTCAGTAAACAGCTGAACCAACATACTTAGCAGCATGCATTGAAGATGATTTATAAGTTTCTTTACATGAAGAGATTATGGGGGCTCTGGATCCATGTACTCAACTCCGGACTCCGGTGGGGAATGCGGTGTTGCTTATGAGACATACTTCCCAATGCCAACCCCAGCGAAGGACAAGCCATGGTATTCCATAGAACAAGCCAGTGTTCATTTTACTGTGATTTCAACCGAACATGACTGGTCCGAGAATTCAGAGCAGGTAAGGGTGATCGAGCTGAACCCTTTTGTTCTCACATTTGCATGTCGATGAGCTGTCATTTTATATCATGGGAATGTCATGTTGTCAGTATCGATGGATGAAAGGGGACATGGCTTCAGTCGACCGATCTAAAACTCCTTGGTTAGTTTTCACGGGGTAAGTACATTTGCTTCTGGGTAATTGTGAGTTTCACCACTTGATTTTGCGTACTCTCAAACCAAAAAAAAAAAAAAAAAAAAAAAAATCTCAAGAAAACAGAGATCAAGTGTATCGGTTGCCTCTTGCAGGCACAGGCCCATGTACACTTCTGGTTCTGGAGGAGGTGCTGACCATAGGTTTCTTGATGCTGTAGAACCGTTGCTATTGGACAACAAGGCAACATTCTATTTCTTACTCCGGTTCTCATGTAGAATAATCCGTTTATTTGTGAGATTGTACTCATCAAGCATTTGAAATCACAGGTTGATCTAGTTCTCTTCGGCCACGTTCATAACTATGAAAGAACATGCTCGGTTTACCAAAATGAGTGTAAAGCCATGCCAAAGAAAGATCAAAGCGGGGTTGATACTTATGATCACAGCAATTATAGTGCACCTGTGCAAGTGGTTATTGGTATGGCCGGGTTCAGTCTGGATAACTTCCTAGATGAGGTTAGAGTCCGTTCTCCCTCACACCTTTGTAAATAGTAAACCAACATAGCTTTTTGTCTAAACCTGCACAATTCTTTGGCAATTTCTGAAAATCCGTCCTTGTATTCACCAGTGCTTAATCCCAATTCCATTTCTTGCATTTACTTTGGCTGAATGTTGCTTAGTCAAACAATGCCATATTAACAACACCTTTCCGATTTATGGGACTTGAAATATCCAGATTCCAGAGATTTTTAGCTCGCTGTTAAGAAATTAAATGCTGATTCTGCTGCTCATATCATTCAACTTGATGCGGTTACATGGGGATTATCATTTATGTTGCTCCCATGAATAAGATCTGTAGAAGTGAAGGCCCGTTGATTTTTTTGCAGCCAAGTGACTGGAGTTTGATAAGGATTTCCAAATTCGGCTATTTCAGAGGACATGCAACTCCAGAAGAGTTACAACTAGAGGTCAGCACTCTCGAATTTTCCGTCGCCCTTCCCACAATCATCATTCGGTTTGGCTTTATGACTGCTTACTCGATTACATATGACTTCATTTATTGAGAAATTGTTCTAGTCTGTTGTGATGCTTTGAAATTAGAAACCATGTACAGTTTCTGATGTCCTGTTCTCTAAGTAGAGTTTGGAACATTAAGCAGCTACATGTTACTGCCAGCATGACGACCACGCTTACGTGCTCATTTAACTTCAATCTACATCTTGCCTGCAGTATGTGAATGCCGGCACGAGGAAGGTGGAAGACATCTTCCGCATCACCCGATAACCCGACTTTTCAAGTCAACAGGAAGGCATTGCAGGCAATAACAAGCTGCCATAGCTACATAGTTATACACTTCCACATTGTACTTTACACATTCAAAACAAACAGATAACTTGTGCTGATACACAAGCAATAAATCTTGGTTGTCCGTGCGACCTAATTGAATGCACTTGATTTGTCAAGAAGGAATACAAATTCATGATTTCAGTACTCTTGTGAGCAATCTAACGAGATGTGTTTAATGCAGGAGTGGTCTCTCCTTCCGAGTGAGTTTAGAACCACGGACTCTTGATAGTTATCATAATCTTTCAAAAATTGTTATATATTTATGTAAAATTCAGTTATTTCAACTCATGAATTTTCGTCATGAATGTGATGCAATGTAATAAAATTCAGGAATTGCTTAGTAATCCTAAAATTTTTTGAATTATTTACGTCACTATCAATAATGAGTAATGACACTCGACCAACCAACCTTGGTCATGAATATGATCAGCAAAAGCATAATCTTCTAAATTAATGTCACTGACCTAATTGACAAAAATATCTCCCCTCTCTCATCCGAAAAACAGCCGTCCAATCCATACATACCATGCTCAACCATCAATTTGAGAATTGTTGAGTCGCGACATATCACTCTATATCTGTGCTTAAGGATTTACTTCTCATTTGACTTGTCTCACCATTTCACGTAGTTGCAGCTGCAGCCACAACTCAATTACCTAGCTAGACATTTTTCTTATAGGTAATTTTTGAAATTCTTTCCCGCCGGAATGATTTATCACAATTTCCTTTGTGAAGTCGTATTGATGAAGTTCTAAGTAGTATTGACACTAACACGTGACACGTGGCACGACACAACAAGCCAACACGCCGTTTGTAAAAAAACAGAGAATTTCGACTCGTTGATACGCTTTGTATATTAAACATATATTTTTTTATATACATAATAAATTATCATTTTTATGATTATTTCAATCAAATTAATCTTATTGAAATTCACAAATAAATAAATAATTAAAAAAAGCCTAGAATGAATTTACACTAAAAACATTAATCCACCATTTATTAATATCATTATTGTTTCAATTTGACAAATTCAACTCTATTCAAATAATTCATTAAACTTGGAGAAAAAATAATCAATCGATATTCCGAACTCGCATGTTAGATTTGTCGGAAGAGTAAAAAAAACTTAAGTGGTGAATTGTATATCACAAAAAGTGGGAGTTAAAAGAGAAGAGAAGATTAGGCTTTTCTTCATTCTTCATTTATTTTTATTTTTTATTATTGTGTTTCATTTTTTCACATATATACATTTTGACATCTCATTTATTGAAAATTTTTAAAATTGATCTCGATATTAGAAATCACATATCAGAAACTTGTATGTTGGAATTCCAACTCGAGTGTCAAAAAGTGTTGGAAACATTGATTAGGTGTCAGATTTTCTGATACGCGTTGACCGAGTGTCGAAGAGTGTCGAACACGTGTCGAAGTGTCCGACACGACACGAAGGCTCTTGGAGAGAGTCGGTACTTCATAGATGAAGTTTATTGGAACGCTAGCGGCATATTGCCTTTGTTTGACAACTTCAAGCTCTCGTGATCGAGCCCGACCCACTTCATCCAAGTCCTTCACTACGCTCAACGATCTGTGAAGCACTTCGCGAAATCCATGGTTCGCAAGATGGAGATGGTGAATTGGAAACTCGACGATCGAACAGATCCGAAAATACCGGCTTTGTCCATGGCTGGTCGGTAACGCTGCAATTCACGGAGCGTTGTCCATGGCCCCAAAAGTGAAAAAAGAAAAGGAAGAAGATAGTGAGAGGAGAGAGTAACGAGAGAGGGGGTGACCGAGGACAGAGAAAAGATCTGAAAAGTGGGCTCGGATTCACCATGTGTTAATCTCTGGATGGTTCAATGCAAATCCTATTGTGGTGTGTTTAATGCACATAACATTTTCTCGCATTGCAGGGGTCCATCTGCCAGGATTTCGCTTTCCAGGTGATTACTTGTTTTCATATGTGAAGGAACTCCTGACAATATCAAGCTTAAAGAAGCTCGGGCAGGGAAATTTTAGGATATCTGGGAATGAGAGATGCTTCCGTGACTCCCTTCTTGCGTCCCCTCTCCGCTGCCAGAGTAGGCCTAGAGGCTTTGCATTCTTTTCCGTCCTATGCATGAAAATAATGATGTGCTCGACATGATTGGCAGGCCAAATGATGTGCGAGAAGCTTCAAGCTCAACCAGATAATAAAGTCAGCAAGAGAGCTATGCAATTCATGTACAGCTTCCAGGTAATTGTGAATGGGATGTCAAAGAAGGTGGAAGTACGTCATAGTGAATTTGTAGGCCATTTCTGGCCGAAGAGCATCTAAAATGATGGTTGTGACGTCATGGAGCTGATGGAGGTAAGAAGCTCAAAAGCTCTCTGCAGAGAGGACAGGCTACCGAAACTACATTGAGACCTTTTATCGAAGACAAAAGTAACTATCCTCTTGACAAGGATGAAGAATATACAACAAGCAATCAATTGAAGCTGTGGTCTCAAGGGAAGATATCTTTTTCCATCATTCTCTTATCCCTGTTGTGACTTTCCCGGAGTTGAGCTAGGAAAGCTAATGAACTACTAAATAGAAACGAAGGTTGGTCTCACGAGACAATCACTCCTTTAGCACGGACTGTTTCAAACTTTACTAGTCACTTGAACCCAATTCAACATGCATTTAAACTTATCTCTTAGATCTTCTACTAATCAGTTATTAGTCGATTGGACACCCAAGCAAAATGTAGGAATGCATTTTATTTTTACGAACTAGAGATTCAATAGATTCGTGGACTTGATTTTGTTAGATTAATTTAACGCTTTTTTGATACATTTTCTTTTTATTTCGGAGATGTTTCTGCAGGCAATCTTAATTAATTTTATATGATGCCATTAACATATGAAGGATGATCATGTGGGTGCGTAATCAAGAACATAATACTCAATAATCAAAATAGTAAATAGATTGCAAAAAAAATTAAAAAAACTAGATGCCCTAAGAAAGCGAAGCGTATCCCTATTCATCACCAAAGATTCCGCAAATTATTACTATAAAAAATATGTAAATAGAATGGACGAATGTTATAATAACGGCTTACTAATATGCAACCTACACTAATTTTTTGTATATTTTATAACTTAATTAACATGTAGGACTTAGAGAACCCGCAACTGCATCCTAAAATTCTATGCGACAGGAATTGACTTACGCGCACTAACTAGATTACGAGTTTTTCATGGGTGTTATTGTTGGCACTTAAATTTTGTCATTTTATTTAAGAGTTAATGTTATAGAAAATTAGGGATTAGTCTTTAACCCCTAAATAAAAATTAATTTTCATCAAATTGCATCACATAGAGATATTAGGAGCATTTACATTACTATCACTAATTATTGAAATTTTAAAAAAATAAAAAAATATTGAAAAAAATCGAAAAAAATCGAAATTTTTTTAATTTTTTTTTTTAAAAAAAGGCAGACCGGGCTAGGCCCAGTCCTTTTCCGTTCTCCTCTCCTCTGAATCTTTTTCCGCCTGGGCCCAAGCCCAGCCTCATTTTCTTTTCCCCAAGCCCGACCCCTTCTCTATTTCCTCTCTCCTTCACTCCCTCATGTCGGTCTTGCTTTTGGCAGGAAAGAAATGTACAAACCAGAGGAGACAAGGAATCGCGAGGGGGCAGATGGCGGCGTGATCTACGGTCGGCATCAATCCGACCGGCAAGCTGGCGGTGGCAGAAGCCAAGCACCCCGGCTGTGAGAGAGAGGGTTTTTTTTTTTTTTTTTTTGGGTTCTAGTTTTTTCTACAGATTTTGGCTTCGAGAGAGCTCGATTTAGAGAGGGAGATTGAGAGAGTGAGCAGGAAGAGAGAGCAAGCAGGCTGGTCCACTCGCACGAAGAAGGAAAAAGGGGCGAGATCTGAGTGTTCGAGAGAGTCGAGGGCGAGCTAGAGAGAGTGTGAGATTGGGAAAGTCCCTGGCCGTTGCCAGAGGCCTGGTCGTCAGTCGCCGTTCATCGCTACGTGTCTCATCCGAACCAGGTTGGCCTTCTTGAGCTATATTTGTTCATTTTTGAGGCGTTGGGCCGGAGCTCGCATCCAACCGGTTCGTGGGAGCTCCGGTTTGTCAGAAAAAGGAGATGAAATTTCGTAAGAGGTAGAAGACGAAGAAGAAGAAGTTGTCTCCTTTTTTCATTACTTTGATTTCTGTACAACATCATGTATTTAATTAATTACAAAGAAGAAATTAATAAAGGAAGTTAAATATTTTCCTATCTTTTCCTATCTTTCTAATCCTAAAATATACTTGATTCCCTATCAATACATATCACAAAATCATATCTTCCAATGCTCCCCTTCAAGCTGGTGGCTTATATATGTCCAAGACGCCTAGCTTGTTTAGAAGATATGTATGTTGTCTTTGGTAAATAGGTTTAGTAAATATATCAGCGGGTTGCTCCGAGGTCCTGATTCCTCTTGTCTCGACAATTCCTTCTTGAATCTTTTCTTGAGTGAAGTGACAATCGACTTCTATATGTTTCATCCTCTCATGCAGTACAGGATTTGCTGTAAGCTTGAGTGTTGAATCATTATCATAGAAGAGTAAAGTTGGTCCTTTAACGCGAGCCCCGAGATCCAGAAGTAGACCCCTTAACCAGACTATTTCACAAACAGTCTTGGCCATAGATTGGTATTCGGCTTCAGCTGAAGATAAAGATACAGTAGACTGCTTCTTTGTCTTCCATGAAAGTAATGATTCCTCAACTTTGATGTAGAAACCAGTGATAGACCTCCTGCTCATAGGACATGTGGCATAATCTACATCACAATAGGCCGTCATTTCCATGTTACACTTCCGAGAAAGAAGTATTCCCAAACCTAGACATGTCTTCAAGTATCTCACAACCTTCAAGGCTGCATTCATGTGAGATTGCTTCGGACTGTGCATAAATTGACTAAGAGTCTGCATTGCATAGCAAATGTTTGGCCTAGTCATGGTGAGATATATTAATTTTCCTACAAGTCTCTGATATCCTGAGAGATCTTGTAACAATGGATCATTAGAAGGAGAGGATACGCCAGTGTCATAGTTGACGGAGGTCAGTTTGGCATTTTGCTCGATAGGAATGACTAATGGTCTACAGCCTGATAATCCTACTTTTTTGATATTATCTCCATCACGAATTTCCGCTAGCTTAATGAGATTCCCTGATCTGAACGAGCTATCTTAATCCCAAGAAAATACTTAGGTGGCCCTAAGTCTTTGATATGGAAAGTAGAATGCAGATACTCTTTAAGTTTCTTTACAGCAAAATCATCATTCCTCATGATAAGGATATCATCGACATAGATCATCAAGTAAATATACGACATACCTTTTGTCCAGGTGAATAAGGCATAGTCATACTTGGATTGATTGAACCCGGCGGCTATGAGTGCATTGGTAAACTTAGCGTACCATTGTCTGGAAGCTTGCTTCAATCCATAAAGAGATTTGCGGAGACGACATACCTTTGACTCCCCCTGTCTCCGTAATCTTGGTGGAAGCTCCATGTATATTTCTTCATCCAAATCACCATGCAGGAAGGCATTATGGACATCCATTTGATGTAATGGCCAGTCACGAAAAGTAGCAATAGATAGAAAAGTACGAACCGTGACATCCTTTGCTACGGCCGAAAAAGTTTCATGATAGTCGAAACCTTCTTGCTGGGTGAAGCCTTTTGTAACCAACCGGGCTTTGTATTGTTCCACAGAGCCATATGCTCTGTATTTTATCTTATATACCTATTTGCATCCAATAGGTTTGCGATGATCAGGTAATGATACAACATCTCAACTATGATTGTCTATCAGGGCATGTAATTCAGATTCCATGGCCTTCTGCCAATGAGGATCATCTTTTGCCTCATTATAACTAAAAGGTTCTTGATCTTCAGAAATACGGCTTATGCAACATAGGTGTTCCAGCGACAATCTATCAAAGGAGACATACGATGAGATAGGGTAACGAGTACCTGATGATCTTGAAGAACCACATATATAATCTTTCTTCCAAGTTGGTGGTCGAGTAGCTCGATGAGAATGCCGCTATGGCTCCTGTGGTGTTGTGGATAATTCTTCAGTAGTTATTGTTTCTGAAGTATCCCCCAGCTGTGCTGGTTCTTCATGCGATGACTCTTCTATATGAGGCTGCTCAATGGAATCTTAAATGGTATTCTCAAAACGTGTTGGAGGCAAGATATCGACTTCTCTTGGAGGGGAAGTAATAATGAATTCTCCTCCAGAAGATGAATCTTCTTCCAACAAGAATTGCCCATTTGTCTTCTCATCTTCAGATAAATATGTTAATGAAAAAGGAAAAACATCTTCATGAAAAACAATATCCCTATTGACAAAGAAATCTCCTGTAGATGGTGCATAAAGTCGATACTCCTTTTGCAAGGTTGGATAGCCCATGAATATTCATTGTTTAGCACGCGGTGCCATCTTATCTCTATAGCCTACTGTAGTTACACAACACAAACACCCAAAAACTCTGAGTTGACTCAGATCCGGTTTTCTCCCATATAATAACTCAAAAGGTGCCTTTCCCTTTAGGATGCGTGATGGCATGCGATTGATCAGATATGCTGCAGTGACTACACAATCTCCCCAAATTTTTTCAGGAATAGAAGCTTGGAATTTAAGTGCACGTGCCACTTCTAAAAGATGGCGATACTTTCTCTCAACAACTCCATTCTGCTGGGGTGTGTAAGTACAAGAACTTTCATGCAATATCCCATTTACAGAGAACAAGGAAGCACATTCAGCATTGAAAAATTCTTTTCCATTATTAGTGCGTATCCGACGGATTGGTTTTTGAAATTGAGTTTTGGATAAGGAAAGAAAGGTCTTTAAATGAGAAAAGACCTGATTTTTGGATTGCATGAGGAAAATCCATGTAACACGAGTGTAGTCATCCACGATTGTAAGGAAGAACCTAGATCCATCATGATTTAAAGTATGATGAGGCCCTCAAACATCAGCATGAATTAGAAAAAGAATGTCATTTGCTCGAGAAGTGCTATTCTGGAAAGGAGCACGTGTTTGCTTAGCCATGGGACAAATGGGACATTTAGGACAAGGAAATGATGCACTGTGGCCCGATCTTTTATGATTAAGAAATTTCATACCATTGGCAGTAGCATTACAAAAAGAATTATTGAATTCAATAGGAGATAATTTAAAAAGATGCGAAAAATCCATCCAAAAATATAGCCCTTGGTTGACTCTACCCAAGCCCATCGTTTTGCCAGTTAAAAGAGCCTGAAAGAAACATTTATCAGAATAGAAAAGAATGTGATATGACTTTTCTTCATAGGCTCAAGCAATTGAGATTAGATTGAAATGGAAATCAGGTACGTAGAGCACATTTTGAAGAGTAACAAGGGAACTAAGCTTTACAGTCCCAGTCATGGTGACTTTGGTGGTATTTCCATTTGGAAGTTGTACTGATATAGGGAAAGATAATTTTGTAATGTCTGAAAGAAAAACCTTATCACAGACTATGTGGTCACTAGCACCTGAATCAATAATCCATGCATCCTTTGAAATTGAGTTCATCAAACAATATGATGTACCTATGAAGCTGCCTCCTTTATCAGAGGGATCCAATTTCTTCAAGGTTTCCATCAGCTCGTGATATTGTTCATGGGTAATTGATTTTCCCATTGGTTGACCCGATACCTGAAAAATTGAGGAGAATTTCCATTTTTCTTTTTCTCCTGGCTTTCCATGCAATTTCCAGCAATTCTCAATTATATGGTGCGAGCGCTTACAATAATCACAATACATTTTACCTTTTCCTCTTGGTCCATTATTTTTTGCATTTGATGTGGGCCTGATGGTGGATTGAAAAGCTTGGGCCGAAATGGGCCCATATAGGCCGTCGGATCCTACAAAGAACGGGCCCTGGGAGCCATCCAGCCCATGAATGCTAGGTGATCGTGAGCTGTCTGATCCAATTAGATAGGTGCCACGTGAGCCGTCGGATGTGGTTGGATGGATGCCATGCTAGCTGTCGGATGCGGTTGGATGGATGCCACGTGAGCCGTTCGTCCAGTTGGTCGTTGGAAGAGGTGTGATCCGTCCGATTGGTGGAAGTAATCTCCACTGTCCGTCCCTCTCCTTAAAACCGACCTAGGATTTTCATTTTCGAAAAACCCTAGATCCGCCTCTCTTCTCCCCGTGCTCCTCTATGATGAGTGGAAATGGCTCCTGGCCGCCAGGATCATTCTGTCTCCTCCCTTGCCGTGGTCCACCGTCCTCTCTTGGCTCTCTTCCTATATGATGAGTTGGTAGATACGGCCGAGACTTGGCAGAGTCTCCATTGTCAGTATTTGAGGGCGGAATGATAGGTATGCCTCGTTGAGGATGAGGAGGAACCTCGTCGCCTTCTCCCTTTCTCGCATTTGTTTGTATTGTTGTTGGATATGGTCGGGCCAGTCAAACTTTTCCTTGGCTGCCTCTAATTCATTCCATAGACCCGAAAGTTTGTTATACACCGTTGTGATGGTCATGTTCCCCTGTTTCAGATTTGAAAATTTGTTGTATAAGAGAAATTTTTTTTTTAACTTGGTCAAGTTTTCTGTACATCTCCCTTATGTTTTCCCACATCTTTTTTGGATCCTTCATCAGGGGAAGCCCAGCTACGACCTCGGGCGCGATGCAGTTTCCAATCCAGGTCCTAACTAGTTGGCTGCATCTCCTCCAGAGCCGTGCCATTCTCTTGTCGAACGGAATCGGAAACGATTCGTTGATGAAAACCTCTTTGTCTTTCATTATAAGTGCTCACCGGAATTCGCGCGACCAACTTGAATAATTGTCTTCACCTGTTAGTTGCTGACTTATGATCTTCAGTTCTGGTCCGTTGCTGTTTGTTGTATACAACGAATTGCCAGGTTCCGGCCGGCCACTGATAGCGAGGATCTGGTATGGGAAGAAACCTAGTGCAGGAGTCAGGTAGGGATTTGTGCCCTGACCCGAACCACCCAAGCCAAATCCGTGATTTGCATTTTGAAAACCCGGGTAGGGATTCGTTCCCATATCCGGTCCAGTCAACCCTTCTGTCTACTTTGGGCCGATGGTAGGATTTGCCCCATCACTGGTTCGTAGACCTCCATCGGCTCGCACGTTGCTGTGGTAGCCAGGCGATGATGCGTTGGGGATAGACCCATGATACCATGGATACGGTATCCATTGGTAGGGGTAGCCCGTGAATGGTTGCCTTGCAATAGCCTAAGCCTGCTGTTGCCATTGCATGTGCGGATGTTGGGTATGGATTTGCCTTTCTTGTTGTTTTGATGCAGGGACTATAGTAGGCGAATCTTGGTCTCCCAAGGCTTGTATTGAAGCTTTTGTTGCAGATTGGTCGACGGTAGTGGAAGGTAAGATCTCGTGGTCTTGTCATGTTGCAAAAAAAAAATTGATTCCTCTGTTAACTCCTTTTGCAGATGAGGTTCCTTTAGGCAATCAGACACTTTGATTCCTTCGGCAACACTGCTCTAGAACTTGGAGTTTGCTTATGAGGTAATCGGAGCGGAAGCAAAGAAATTAGTTCAGAACCACAGATGGCTCTGATACCATGTCAGAAAAGGAGATGAAGAAATTTCGTAAGAGGCAGAAGACGAAGAAGAAGAAATTGTCTCCTTTTTTCATTACTTTGATTTCTGTACAACATAATGTATTTAATTACAAAGAAGAAATTAATAAAGGAAGTTAAATATTTTCCTATCTTTTCCTATCTTTCTAATCCTAAAATATACTTGATTCCCTATCAATACATATCACGAAATCATATCTTCCAACAAGGTTTTGTCGGTCCTCGGGTTGTGGCCAAAGCTGTTTGTCCTTCCTTCGTATCTGTTCCAAATGCGACCAACTAGCCTCTAAGTTGATCTTGAATGTTTCTCGCGCTTGTCGTGTTGATGTTTGCCTCGAATGAGTCTGCGTTTCTTGTTGCCCGCTGCATCCCAAGTGTTTGATAAAATGCTCGAAAGAGAACGGAAAGAATATTTCACGTTTTGACATGGGATCGATTCATTCTTGCTCCTATATCCGCAAAATTATATTTGTTTTGCTTGTTTCCATTGAGTTTTTGTACGTTTATCGTGAAAGAATCATGTATCATCGAGTGGTCGTGTTTCTTTGTTCCGGCAAATGGGTTAATGGTTGCCGGAGTTCGTGGCTGACGGTGGTCAGTGCCGGTTGGAATGGACGACCGGTAGATGGTGGTGGTTTGGCGGTGGAACGCTGGTTACTCCGGTCGGTGTTGCCGTTTGGACGGGCTTCGGTGAGGAACAAGATCTCAGTGAAAGAAGGGGCTTCGAGCGTGTAGAGAACCCACGAAGAAGGAGAAGGCCAGAAGAAGAAATGAAAAGATTAAAGGAAAAAGAAAAATGAAAAAAGAATTAAAAATTAATATTGATATAAAAACGAAAAAGAAAACAAAAAAAAAAGGTTTTATGAAATAGTTTTTGTCCATCTTAGGTTATGTTAGGGTTGTTGGACCGGGCTTGCGGGTCGGATTGGGTTTATTTGGTCCGAACCTGTTTTTCCAAACATAATAATGTTAAATATTAAAAATATATTAAAAAATTTCAAAATTCAAAAAATTTCAAAATATTTTCCTAAAATTCAAAAACTCTCTAAGAACATTAAAAAATTCAAAAAAAAAAAACTTTTAGAAAATATTTAAAAAATTCGATTTTTTTTAATTTAAAAATTCGAAAATAAAAAAAATTCAAAAATGTCAGAAAATTTGAAATTTCATTAAAAATTACAAAATCCCATTCCTTAAAAAAAAAAAAAGACTTTCTGAGCTATTTTTTTTTTTTTACAAAAATAGAAGCTCCTTAACTCTAAAATTGTGCTAAAAAATTAAGTAAACTCTGAAGGATTTACTTTAGGGTTTTAATTGTCCCTAAAGACAATTACTCTTGTTTGCATGCTTTTGCTATTTGTGGCTCCCTTTAGTTACAATCAACATTTATCTTTTCCTTAACATTAAGTTCTAGCTATCCCATGAAATGTATTTGTCGCGATCAATTTTTCGGGTGGGACCACCTAGGGTTTTGGCTAATGGATTGTTAAGCCTAGACTTAACTCGGGCTCTCCCAAGCCCATATTAATTCGCGACTTAGGTTCAAGTTTTTTAACATGCAAATAGGTTTTATCTAAGAGTCACCACTAATCATTTCACGGTAGGTCGATTAGACACCTAAGTAAAATAATTGGAGGATTATTTTACTCCTACGAACTAGAGACTTCAAAAATGTTACACTAGACTTTGAATACAGAGACTTGGTTACACTAGGTTTCTCTAATACCCTTTCGGTACCATTTCTTTTTATTTTCAAAAATGTTTTTGCAAGCAACTTAAATTGATTTTAAATCTATTTCTCTAATATGTGAGGTGATCATGTGGGTGCGCAATCCACCAATTTAACACCCAGATAAACAATGAAAAAATTGCAAAAAAAACTTACCTCAAAGCAACGAAAGCATATGCGTTGTTAGATCATAATTTACATCAACAACCTAGATATGATTTCTAATTAACACATAATTTTTTTTTTTTGTTTTCACTTGATTAATGAAAATCCTGCAATATGCAATGTAATATTAACTAAATGAACTAACTCTAATGATATGCAATTTCTAATTAAATGGACCTAGTAACAATCACTAAATGACGTGTATTTCATGAATCTAATCCTATATGACATGCGCATGATTTTTTGTATTTTTTTATTCGTAATTAAAAATAACTAATGATAAAAATCTAACTAAAGTGAGATATTATCTATTTGAAGTTAGGAAATAGACTTATCTGAATTTTATCTTAACTTAGAAATTTATCTCGACATGCAATTTAATTCAAAGAAATTATCTAGCCTAGATACCATCTAAACATGCATTCCAATGTAACCAGAAAAGAATCTAATTATTTTATCATGCAATTCTATCTAGGAAATTAATTATAATATATATGATATGCAAATGCAATCTTTTTTGTATTTTCGAGATAAATAAAGCAATTAAAAGATAAACACTAAATCATTCAGAATCATCAAAGATATTATGCATCGTTTGAATCAGGGAACAATATCCAAATCAGCTTGATTATTTCGCTAATAAAATCGATAAATTGATCTTAAGTCTTAAAGATCAATATATCAATTTTATTCCTGCGTGATTAATTATTCCATCTAAAGCCTTATAGATGGAATAAAAAATCGGTGTGCAGTTGCGAATTAGGCAGTAAAATATAATTGGGAACGCATCGATAATTCAAATACGCACGTAAGATATTGAAAAGCATGTATTAGGCAACAAAATATCTAAATCAAATTTAGATATGATAATAACCTAATTCTGCCAATGATATTACCACCACAAATGACTTTACCAAATTTGGACCGAGTGGAATCCGCTCAACGGGTGACTGGCGGTGCGTGGTGGTGCTTGTCCTCGGTTGATGGTGTGGTGAGGATCAGGTCTTTGTGACTCACAGATGGACAGGATGGTTCGGCATCGATGCCTCGCTGGAAAATCTGCAAAAAGAAGAAATCTTCAGCAATTGTGTTCTTCGTGGACGTCTCTTTCTTCGGATGGGTTCCTCTCTGCTTGGACCAATGTTTATCATATCGTGTGTGTACTATCTCTGGAGAACAAGAATTTTGAGAAGCTTTTATGAATTTTGATCAAGGGGAAAGATTTAGTGCAGCCCTTTTACGCTTCTTGCAAAGAATAAAGACCAGCTCATAAGTCTTCTTCTATACAAGTGGTGGAGGTCAATAAGCTTTTCGGAGTCCAAGCGGTGATTGAATCTTAACCAAGTTCTCCATCACAATTCGGTCGTGATATAATCTTTAACCGATTTCCATGCACCATCACGATGGACCTCCCTGAAATTTGACCAAAGAACACCTGCAATAAGACAAATTCAAGGGTGACAACGACAAAAGCTCGATGAAGAATGATCTCGGATGTGGGGGTTCAACAGCCGCAGGAGCGTGATGTTGGGCTTACAGGCAAGGCTCATCTGCAAGGCTCGGACAGCAGAGCGGCGGGGCTCCAATGTCAAGGTCTCGAACAGGGAGCAGCATCAACCGTCGCGTTAGTTGGGCCCAATTTTATTCATACGAAGACGTCGTAGCTGTGTAGGGCTTCTCGTGGCGGGGAAGCAGTGTGGTCACCGAACAGGGAGGTCAGAACGGCAGCGATGCAGGGCTTTCTTGGTGCAAGCAGTGTTGTCTCCGTTGGTCAACGTGAGTGCCTCAATGAATCTTGGAGGTGCTCTCTGCCTCTCACGATTTTCAACGAGCCAACCCCGCACCTCACAAATTTTTCTCCTCCATTCTCTCTCTATTCACGTATGTTCATGCTTTTCTCAGGTTTGTGGCCGTGTCTCAATTTTTTGGTGGCCCTGTGAACCCTATGGCTGCGTTTGGTCGTCCAAATTTCTAAATGGGATAGGACTGGATAGGATAGGATAAGAAATTCATGAATTTCTTTATATCCCATCAACTGTTTGGTGAACTACGGATTTAAAGTCGGATATTCTCATATCCTATCCAATCTACTGTTTGGTGAACTATGGATTTAAAGTCGGATATCCTCATATCTTATCAAATGTATCATTTAGTGAACGATGGATTTAAATTCGGATATTTTAAAAACAATAACATTAGGAAAGTACAAATTTGCAGGTTTAATATTCACAAAATCATCCAAAACAATCTATCTTTTTCAAATTAACAGATTCTTATCGAATTTCATGATAATGCATCATAATAATATTTTCCGTTCCTTTAAAATAATCTTTTGGATACTCCTTCAGCATCAAACGTTTTTTTGAATAACCTCAATTTCAATATATTCACTTTGAAACATGAATTCTTTTTCTCTCAAGTTTTTCATTTGTTTCCATTTGTTTCATTCAACATCAAATGTTTTTAGAATAACCTCAATTTCAATATATCTTCCCTAGTTTTCTGTTTGTATCCAAGTTCATGGAACTACTTTGCCACAAGAAACGATCTCTGTAGCTAAACCAAAATTAAAATGAATTTGTAGATGTCTCTCGCGTCATCATCTCAAATGATAACCCAACCGAAATAATATACATGAACCAAAATAAGCTTTCAATCTGTGTTATCACAAGAAGAGCAAAATGTACACTTGTTTTCGGTGACTTCTCAACAGATTACAATAGTTAAATATGGACAAGAAAAATGGCAAATTTATGTTTGTAGCTACCCTAAAAGAAAGGCAAGAATTCTTTGCTTGCTGCTTCTTATTATCCTCTTATCATGGACAAATAAAAAGCCACTCATGATGATGGAAGCGGAGTAGCTTGGGCACCAAATTCAAGTGTGTCTTCGTATCTCCTTGTAAGGAAAAATAAAGTAGCTGCATCGTGTGCTGCAACTTTTGAAGAGATCAACTTGAATCTCAAGTCCATGAACACATTGTGTGGAACATGTTCAGATGATGATAGTTTATCATTGTTGGCAATCAACTAGACACTTCACCGGAGTTCCTCCTGCTTGGGCCTTCTAAATCATCACAGTTAGGCTGCTCACAAAGGCACACCAGAGGATTTGCATGAAAGTAATCCTCCTCCTTGGGCTTATGACAGTAACTCTACGATGACTTGGCTTTGCCATGTTCTTCTCATGTGCCAAATGTACATCAACTTCAAAATTATTCTGTGAAAGTGTCCCATTCTGATGCAAATCCAGTAAAACCACAAGCCTTTGATGATCTAAGAGAACGATTCTCTTAAATCCAAGATACCTGCAGAAAAATGTCACGGTTTTTTTTTTTTTTTGGTGAAAAAAAAATGTCACAGTTTGTACACAACTTTTTGAAGGAAAAAGGGATAGGCCTAATTAAATCGACTTGTTCTTCCAAGGAAAATAATGTAAGAACGCCAATCAAGTTAATACACAAACAAGCAATCTCGAAGGTCCTAAGGCAATCAACAAATAACCAATCAGTTAACTCCCCCTTCTCACATTCAATTGGGACAAATCTGCCGTAATTGACAATGACCATTTGTGATATCTCATAGTGTCTACTCAAAATAGGACAAACAAAAATCAATTCTCTGTCGCAACCCACAAAAAGACGTACATGAATCATGTTGGTGACACGAACTAAAATCATCATTAGCAGCGTGCTTGGCCATTGCACCGTTAGCTTGAAGTAATCGAATTCTCTCTAGTGGCCTCCGTCATCAGCCTCTTCGGCAATAATCACCCCCAATCCCCGCGACGAGAACCGCCAGGCGAAGGGGAGATGAAGAAGAAGCCATCGATGGAGAGAGAGACAGAGACAGAGAATCGAGTGGAGTTAGATTTAGGGCGAAGGAAGTGTAGGGTTGAGCGGGAGATGAAGAAGAAGCCATGCTTGAAAATAATGACATGCTCAACATGATTGGCAGACCAAATGAGTCTCGTATAATGTATGAGAAGCTTCAATCTCATCCAAATGCTAAAGTCGGCAAGAGAGCTATGCAATTCATGTTTAGCTTCCATGTAATTGTTAATGGGATGTCAAAGAAGGTGTAAAAGTACATCACTATGAATTTGTAGGCTATTTCTAGTTTTTTTTTTAAGCAAGCATAATTGCATTACTAGGAAACGTTTGTAGCAACAACGCTAGCATCCACACACAATAGATCTAAAAGAGTTGACAGGGGGTTATTAACCCAATTCCTATTAAGACATCCCATTCGATGGGCTTTAGCTAAGCAGTCAGCCACTTTGGGATCAACTTCAATGAAATAAAATCTAGGGTTTCCACCAAGGCCATTACCTTCGTTGCTCCGCCGATCTCACCTCCACAGATTTCGTAAAGCCATCAATAATTCTGCCCATCTTGTCCATGCAGATACAAGCTACAACACCTTTGAAGGGAGGGTGTCGCTGTTGAGATCCAGAGGAGAATTCGAGCTCTTGTCTGTGCTGTTCTAAGGTCGAGCTTTTTTCCTGGTCGTCTGCAAATTTTCCTTTTAGCTGATTTGTCCTCCCCTTGTTGCCATCATCCGGCGAGCAAGTCAGTTGAGGTTGTTGTACAGACTCTGAGATGAATTCGGTTTGTACACAATCAGCGGCATCCATTCCATTTTCAAAAAAATTGAACAGATCCAGCAAATGTGTGTCTTTTCCTTTGTATTTGGGGCAACCAGTTGTCCTGGCTCCCTTGTTGAGGCGCGGCGCAGTGCCTTTTGGAAAGGATTTTCGCATCAAGGTGCGTGAGATCCCGCCTTCTTCTTGTCTTTTCAGATTTGGGCTTATTTGCTGTTTGCTAGCACCTTCACCTTCTTTAAAATGCAGAGATGACCTCTCCCTTTGCTCTTCATTGCTACTACTTTGTGTACTTGAGTCAGTATGTAAGAGGATATTGTTTGGGTTTTGTTTGCTCTGTCTTGTATAAACAGCTCGCCTGGGCAACTTGTGGAACAGATTTAAGGTTGATTTATTGAAGTCGCCTTTTTTCTTCTTTGTGAGATCTAGTCTCGTAGGAATTGTTGTTGGCGGTAAAGCCGAGCCTTGTGGATTGTGGGTGGAACTCTCTGATTGACTGTTGTCATGCAAATGTATCTTCCTTCATTTGCTTCTGGTGGTGTTATTACACATATTTCATGGTCTTCTTCAACCTCACTCCATGAATCGTCAAACTTTGGGAGGATGGAGGTAAAGGAGTCGGTGTTCGAGTCTTGAATCTCTTTGCTTGCTGGTTGTAGCTCCGGGGTTGATTCTGAAAAACCTTCAATTCTGTGCAATGAAAGCTCTTGGTTTGAATGTAATTGTGATCTATCTATGCAGGCAGGCTCAAAAGATGCATCGATGTTGATTTTGAGAGTATCGGGGGTTGCCATATGTTGTGTAAGTTGGTTTCTTTCTTCTGATTCTTAGGTTTGGGATTCCATGTGATGAAACTATCTTGCGAACTGATGGCTCTAAAAAGGGTATGATGTGAGTTGAGGGGACTCTTTCTAAATATATGGTGATTTAGATCCTTCCAAATGCACCATAATACATTCGCAAGCAGTTCAAAGTTATGTGATAGTCTTGAGCTTATGTGCACCTGACATAACCAATCATCAAAGCGTGTTAAGCCTAGTCGATTCGCTTGAACTTGTAGGGGTGGCTTAGTCCATATCTGCGTAATCCATGGGCAGAGGATAAATATATGTTCTATTGTCTCCGGTTCCAATCCACATATTGAACATGTAGGTGCAGGTACTATTTTCCTTCTATACAAGTTCTCCATTGTAGGCAAAGCATTCTAACAAGCACTCCATAGGAAATTTTTTATCTTAGGTTGTATATTTGTGTTCCATATTCGTTTCCACAAGTCGGGGCTAACCTGGTAGGATGTTGTTGGCTGTTGATGTCGATGAGTCATTGTGTTTTTTCTATGCAACAAATATCCACTCTTCACCGTATATCTTCCTGATTTATTATCCATCCAAACCAGTTTATCTTCCGTAGATGGTAGGCCGAAAGGGGTGGCTAGAATTTCCGTCACTATGTTATGGTCAAATATATCTCGCAATAGGTCTTCTTTCCATTCGGCATTTTCAAAGTCTATCAAATCTACAATTGTGGAAGGTTCATTCCTTAACGTGGGTCCTCTTAATACACCTATTTTCAACTACTTATCTGTTCTGATTGAGATTTTCTGCCCATTTCCCACAACCCACATTACTTGAGGGGCTATCGCTTTTCTCCTAGCTAATATACTTTGCCATCCCCAGGATGGACGTGATCTTTTTCCTGCTTGCCAGAAGTCACGGTTAGGAAAATATAGACCTTTCATAAGTTGGCTCCATAAATTGTATGGGTATTGAGAAAGGCGCCAGGCTTGTTTTCCTAACATTGCAACATTGAAAGTGAGAAGGTCTTTGAATCCAAGCCCCCCTTCCTTTTTTGTGAGCTTAAGGAGTTCCCATTTTCTCCAATGAAGACCCTTCGTCTTGTTATTGTTTCTCCACCAGAAGTTAGAAATCTTCCTTTCTATGTCTCTTATAATAGATGCTGGAATTTTAAAAATATACATAGCATACTAGGGTATGGCTTGTACAACTGATTTGAGAAGTGTCTCATTTCCCGCTTTTGCTAGCAAGTTTTCCTTCCAACTTTCCAACTTTATATTTATTCTAGCTAGAATCCACGCGAAGACTTCTTTTTTAGAGGCACCCTAGTCCGAAGGGAATCCTAGGTATTTCCCTGTTTTCTTAATAACTGAAACTCTCAGCTCAGACGCCATATTTTCCTGCAGTTGTTCTAGACAACCTTTACTAAAGAATATCCCTGATTTGTTAAGGTTGATAGCTTGGCTTGATGCATAACAATACTGATGAAGGATAGACGCCAAGTTTTGACATTCCAAGATTGTACCATCTAGGAAAAAGATTGAGTCATCTGCAAATAATAAGTGTGAAAGAGTGGGACAGTTTCTGTTCAACCTGATTCCCTGAAGAGTGCCTACTTGTATGGCTTGCTTTAACAAAAGGGATAGAACATTAGCCACAATAATGAATAAATAAGGGGATAATGGATCACCTTGTCGAATACCCCGAGTTGGTTGGAAATATGGTAATGATATACCATTAAGCCTGATGCTATAAGAGACAGTGGTAACACACTGCATGGTCTATTTAATCCATTCTTCATAAAACCCCATCTTCCACAAGCATGCTTGAAGGAAATCCCACTCTAGCCGATCATATGCTTTTTGCATATCAAGTTTAAGGATTGCTTGGAAATGTCTTTGTCGATCACGAGTTCTTAGTTTATGAAGGACCTCCTGAACAATTAGGATGTTATCCTGTATTTGCCGACCTCCCACAAATGCGCTCTGTTCTGGTTTGATTAGGGCTCATAATAGAGGTTTCAGTCTGTTCGTGAGGATTTTGGAAATGATTTTGTAGGCAAAGTTGCACAAACTGATAGGTCTGAATTGTTCTATTTTTTTTGGGTTTTGGATTTTGGGGATGAGAGTGATTTGTGTTTCGTTAAGGGCTGGATTTAGGGATCCGGTCTCAAAGAATTGTTGAACCTCCCGACAGATATCTTCTCCAATGTCTCGCCAATGGTGCTGGAAAAATATGCCATTTAACCCATCCGGCCTAGGAGCTTTATTAGGTCCCAACTGATAGGTAGCATTTTTAATTTCTTCCACTGTGACAGGAGCAATAAGATATTGATTCATAGGTTCATCCACCAAGTTTGGAATATAATCCAGGATGGGCTGAAAGTTTCGCTGTCCACATGACATATATAGGTTTTTGAAGGATTTAATTGTCATGGCCTGAAGTGCCTCCTGATTACGAACCCATTCCCCTTGCTCGTTTAATAGCATGGATATTCGGTTCCGGTTTCTACGTTGAATAGTTGTAGGGTGGAAGAATTTTGTATTTCTATCTCCCCATTGCAGCCACTTTATTCATGATCTCATGCTCCAGAACATCTCCTCTTGTGGCCAAAGGGAGTCGATTTCTTGATTAATTTGTTGAATTCTTTGTTGGTCATAGTCACTATCTTGACTATTCATCAAGGTCTGAAGTTCCTTTTTCAACCCTTCTATCCGTTTATATGCATTGGGATATCTTCTTTTACCCCATTCAACAAGTTTTGCAGCTACTAACTTTAGTTTCTCAACCATATTTTGCCTTAGGAATCATCCCAAGTTCGTTTCACAAGCTTCCTACAATCTTCATCCTCGGCCCAATATGCTTCATACCTAAACTCTCGTCTTCTGCGATCTGTTTTAGGATTTAGGGACAGCAGGAGAGGACTGTGATCAGAGCCTATTGCTGGTAGGGCTATGACCTCCGCGACAGGGTAAGCTATTCTCCACTCCAGGGTACATAATGCTCTATCCAACCTTTTCTTGACATTTTCTTGACCACTCCTTCGATTTGTCCATATAAAAGCGCATCCTTTACTTTCTAAATCCATCAAAGAACATGCATGTAGGAAGTCTCTAAAGGCTGTAAGACGAAAGTTTTCTGCTAATCTCTTTCCCATCTTTTCCCAATGATACAGGATTTCATTGAAGTCCCTGATACATAGCCAAGGTAGGTGATTGAATGTGCTTTCTTGTTGTAATTCTTCCCATAAGAGTATTCTAACATTAAAACTAGTTGGAGCGTGTATAAAGGTGATTCTCATGAGCTGCCTATTTTCGTGAAGCCAACATTGCACATTGATAAAATTTTCAGAAGACGAATCCACAACTATAGTAACCATTTCATCCCAAAAGATTGCCAAACCACCTGAAAACCATATGGATTCAACAAAAAGCTATTTTGGAACTTCAGTCTGTGTCGCCAATTTTGCACTAGCTACTCTTTATTTTTGGTCTCCATTAAAAATAGAATATTTGGCTGTTCTTGAGACACTAGGGCTCGTAAAGCTTGAATTGTCAGGGGTGAGCCCAACCCCTGACAATTCCAACTGATAAGTTTTATGGCTGACCTGGTGGTTTGTTAGGGCTGTAGGCTATTTCTAGTTGAAGAGCATCTAAAATGATGGTTATGGTGCAAATACTCTACAGGCCATGGAGATGATGAAGGTAAGAAACTCAAAGCTCTCAGCAAAGAGCACAGGCTACCAAAACTACTTCGAGGCCTTCATTGACAAAAAAAGCAGCTATTCTTTGGACAAGGATGAAGAGCTCCAAGAAGGTGCACTCTCTCAAGCCTTTCCGGACATAGTCTTTCTTCTTTCACTCATATTTGTTGTGCTATTTATTGCTATCCAAAGAGGAATATAGTCCATGAAGATTATAGGATTACCTTTTTGTTTGTCTTTTCCCCTTTTCTTGTTTTGGAGTTCCAATGTAGATTAGTTATCCAAGTTGTTACTTCTAGCTGGGTTATTGTTCTGCCCAACCTCTTTGGAGTTCTATATAGAGAATCGGCAAGCACTTTTTGCTGAGATTTTCGTTTTTTGTCAAAGTAGAATTTAAGATGATAGACAAGGGTACTGTTTCCATGGACTGCTTAAAGCTATATGAAGATTCTGAGCCAGTGCAAACCCGTGATGAGTACTCTGAAAGTTGTGGCTGATATCTCAAGTTATTACCGAGGATAATGTTCCCAGGAGGCACATTTATTGCAGTCATAAGGACGAGAAGAGAAAGAAGTATACCGATAGACTAATGGTCCAACCCTTCAAG
The DNA here is from genome assembly GCF_046630445.1 of Rutidosis leptorrhynchoides. Taxonomy (NCBI): domain Eukaryota; kingdom Viridiplantae; phylum Streptophyta; class Magnoliopsida; order Asterales; family Asteraceae; genus Rutidosis; species Rutidosis leptorrhynchoides. Next base: position 30,930 of record NW_027266553.1, on the reverse strand, counting down.
GCTTACGCTTGTTTACAAGAAAAAGGCCGACAATCAATAATTTACTAATTTCAGGCCGCTGGTAATGAAGAATATATTATAAGACCTCTTACTAAGAACAAATTGCTTGGTTTTTTTTAATCTGATCAAAATTGATCAGAAGCTCAACCTACACGCACTTCTGCTCATTCCCAATATTTTCAGGCACGGACGTGCATACCCCTCCCATGTTAGGAAGCCGATTTCTTAAAGTGCCGTGACAAAATGATCAATTCTATAGAAAAGTACTTATGCTTTTAACATAGCGTTCTGCAAGTATCCATAGGGAGAAGCAAATAAAAGCTGAGACAATGACCAAAAATGTAAGTTTTGCTAATAAAAAAATTATTATAATTTCATCCCAATTCGACTCTTGAATCTTGCTAAATAAAATATGTGGCAGATTGAAATATCGCAAGCCAAAATTTACCCATAATTAAAAGTAGCATGTCACAAAATAGTCTATTAGAGCAAGCCCCACGGTGATGAGGACCTATCGGTGATGGGGAATGTGAAAGCAGGCCCGCAAGAATCGGCAGTATTAGCGACAGTTGAAGTCGCCTGGTCGAACACGTAATAAATTGATGGTACGCTTTGACGAGCAAATAATAAAATGGACATGAAGCTTTCAAGAGAATATCCTCTTTCCATCATTCCATTATTCCGGAATCAGCGTCATCAGCACCTATATTTCCAAGAGCATCTAAAGGGAGACATTCGTTTCTTATAAGGTTAGCCAGCTGCATTTATTGCACTCTGCTCGTGCATTCATATTAACCCCAATCCCATCATTTGACTTTGACACCACCCTAGGGTGCAAAACAGCCAGGTGGAGGAAGCTCGACGACCTCGTCCATTCAAAGTAACATCAACCAGAAACTCAAACTTGTCATCTCTATAGGTTGCTGCTGGAAGCATATCAAGTTCCCATTGGGCAAAGCTAACAAAATCCGACCTCTGAACTGAGCTTTTCGAAGCAACTAAACTCGCTCTTAGTTGATAACAATCTCGAACAAGTGATGAGCTTTTTGCAAAGCCCGTCAGGCGTTATCTGTTTTTGCGTAGATGTTTATTCTATACATATTAAAATGTGCAACACAAGAAGGACGAGAAACAAGAAAAGGGTAAGCGACAGCTGGCGGCATCTGGAGCATCAGCAACTTTGCGTATGTGAACGTCAAGAAACATAGTACCCTCTTCATGTTTTATTTATTTATTCTTTAAGGTAAATAACACCCTCCTCCCCTATAAAAACCACACATATTTAATGTCTATCCATAGGTATTAGATCCCACACATCCGTCTCACACCTCGATGCTTCAAACAATCCCCCTCTCTCCCCCCTCTCTCTATACTTAATCCCGCCTCTCTTTCTTGTAAGTATAGAAAGAAAGCCTTCCTTTTCATCCACCGAAAGCATTTTGCTTCTCCAATATGGAGCTCCACATTCCAATACCACTCGCAATCTTTTCCATTTCCATCATACTTTTGACTCGCTTTTCTTCTTCTTCTTCTTATTCTTGTTTGTCGTGGTCATCACTGTCGAACTTGCACCCGCTGGTGGTTGACTCCGCGCTTGAGCATCTCAACTATACCGCCGTATCTGAGTTCCGGTTATTAAACAGAAGGCGAATTCTCCAGTGCCGCGACCCAAACCCATATCTCCAAATCAATGTCAGCGGCGACACTGCCCTTGGGGATGAAGAGTATCTCACGGTTAACGTGACCGGGGTCTTGGTTCCAGTGGACTCCGACTGGGTTGCCATGATTTCTCCATCGAACGCCGAGTATGAATCATCCTAATATCTAGTTTTGAACTGTATTGGTACATGTTAGCGGTTACTCATTTAGGTTCCTTCTTTTTCTTTCGTTTTGTTTTTGTGGGGTGCAGTGTCTCAGATTGTCCATTGAATAAGGCTCTATATGCAGAGACCGGTGATCTTAGTGATCTTCCTCTTCTATGCCATTATCCTGTCAAGGTAACCTTATCTAACCTTGAGTCATGCCTTGTTGATGACTGATCTTCCTTCTTCTTGATAAGTAATGGAAACATAAAGTAGTGAGGGGCTAAAGAAAAAATACTGGAATTTACAAGGGCCGAAGAGAAAAGCAACTGAAAAAGAACTCACGCGGCACATGCCTTGCTCCTTTTGCCAAGAGTTTGGTTTGGTCCTCACAAGTGACCCCCAACGTCATGTCATGGAGTTCATAGCGTTCACGACACAATATCATCTTTCATTTGGTTAGGGGCATGTTGAGTTGCAACATAACCAAAAAATTAATATATTTGATACAACTCTTCCATGATTGTGTTATGGTGGTAGATAAAATCAGATTAAAATGCGAAAAAATATGTGAAATTCATTTTACTTTTCGAAATATTCTATTGATGTTGCATTTTCTCTAAGTACCAATAACCTAATTTAATAAATTCAACTTATATATATTTATACCAATCCAACCTCAAGCTTTAATGGTCGTAGCTGCTTTTAAGGTTTAAAGTATTCCTCGTCAAGTCTTCATCTACTAAAAGAAGCGGAGAAAATAGGAGTCCTTTTTATTTTATTTTTGTCAAAGTCTCTTTTTGGGTTCAAAAGAGATTCAAAAGAGTCTTTTGTTCAATAATCTGCTAAAGTTTCTATCAATAAAGTCAGATTTTGTTCTGGTTGAAAATATTTTGCGACGTCCTTTATCGAATTCTTTTATCATTGTTATTTTCATTTAATAAATAAGTGATTGACTATAGAACCATCCTTCAATAATTTACATAACTTTTTTACGAAATTTATGTACTTTTTTCATTGACCATGAAAACACCAAACTTTGTTGAATATAAAAAATAATGAAAATACTTCTCAGAATTGGTTTTTTATTAGTCAAATGAAGACATTCCATATGTAACTTAAATTTGAGTAATGCCAGATATTAATGAAGGTTTACAATTTATTTATTTTTTTGTATTTTTTGGTACATATAAGATGATGCATGTACTCCAGTTACATTGAATATTTAAGTAGGCCCTTTTTATCAAAATGCTTTAAAATTTCATTTATTGCAACCACTAGTATTATACCTACATCTTTTCCATTCTTTTTTTGCAACGTCCCAAATTCCCTAAATTTTCTAGTATACCTACCATCACTTGTCTATTTAGTTTTAGACTAGGAGAAATGTTTCCACTTCAACTTTTTGGTGCACGCTTATGTGCATCATTTTCAGGCACAATACTTGAGCAAGGATCCGGACTATCTGAGCTGCAAGAAGAAGGAGCGCAAGGAATACAAGGACGGTCAATGTGTGGTGACCACATGCAGCGGCACCTTGACGTTTCACGTTGTAAACATCAGAACCGACATTGAGTTTGTGCTGTTCGCCGGGGGTTTTGCAACACCATGTGTATTGAAGAAATCGAACTCTTTGACTTTTGCTAACCCGAAACAACCGCTCTACGGTCATCTCTCCAGCATTGACTCGACTGGGACTTCAGTAAGCACTGAATTGGCTAACAATTGTTGTGTTGAGCTTGCGGGGGTCGTGTCGCCAACATTTGGCTCTATGAATGTCATGACAAATGTCAATTATATCATTAGCCCATGAAGTCGCGGTAACATGCCTGCATGACACACTGCGCCTGAGCGTGGAATAACACTACCTAAAACACTCGAAAGCGATGCAGACTGCGACTGGTAATCATACATGCTCTAATCTGCAGATGAGGATTACATGGGTTAGTGGAGACAAAGAGCCCCAAGAGGTGCAATTCGGAGATGGGAAATCACAAACTTCCGAAGTTAGTACATTCTCACAAGATGATATGTGCAGTGAGTTAACCTCAAACCCTTACTTAAAAACTCTGTAAATGCACTGGGACTTCCTTGTCACAAGCAAAACAATTGAAATGCCTTATGAAGACTCATTCTTCACTAAATTTAGTTTTGTTGGTCTAATTTTCGGCAGGTAATGTGCTACCTAGTCCTGCCAAAGATTTCGGTTGGCATGACCCTGGTTACATTCATTCAGCCGTGATGACTGGACTGCAGCCTTCTACCTCTTATCCTTACAAATATGGAAGGTAGAATCTCCTGACTGAAGCTGTGTTGCTTATGAGACTGATCGGTTTCAGAGCAGCTTGAGGTATTCTTGCTGAGCATATTGCAATATCTCTGGCATGTCTATTTGATGCAGGGTCATCGAATCTGCAGTGAATGTGAATGAATTGATATGCAACGGACTTGTTCCTTACAATAATTGTCTATGAATTCACGAGATTAGCTGGATGACAGAGCACCGCCAAATGCTTCTATATACCTTAGTTCTTATAGATGAATTGTAGCTGCATGTCTGATCGAGAGAGGATCGGGTACACGGCTTTCAATAAAAAGGAGCATCTTGTTATCATGACATTAGAGTAATACATCGCATGACACTGCAAATGAGTTTCCGCAAGTGGAAGTAGATGGAGTGATCTATTTTTCACTGGCTTGAATTAGATGGTTGGAAATTGAATTGATGAGAAACTTCTATATCATTTGTTGGCATATCCAATTTATTTTTCGTGATGGTTTTATGATATCTAGTGATTCAGCTGGTTGGAGTCAACAAGTTCAGTTCAGGACACCGCCGGCAGGAGGATCAAATGAACTCAAGTTTCTTGCATTTGGGGATATGGGAAAAGCCCCTCTGGATGATTCAGTTGAGCACTACATTCAGGTAAACATGCATTCCCCATAGAATGAAAAATCACATTTCTGATTGCAACATTGAAAAGATGCTATCCATGCTGGACATACACTAGGAGGAATGTGTATCCTTCAAAATTTTAAGAATGCTGATGGAAGGGACAAAATATGCCACGATTTGGGGGGAGTATCATATTGAAAACCGGCTCTCCATGAAACATTATTAGCACGTCGCATTCATCTGAATTAACTGTAAAGGCACAGACTAAGCTGTTTGCAAGAATTCAAACTCCCGATTATGATGGTATCGTAATATGTGACTTTATATAACTCTACAGCCAGGATCAATCTCGGTGGCAAAGGCAGTGTTGGATTATGTAGACTCCGGCAATGTGGATGCCATCTTCCATATTGGAGACATAAGCTACGCCACCGGCTTCTTAGTGGAGTGGGATTTCTTCCTCAACCTCATCAGTCCTTTTGCTTCCCGAGTTTCGTACATGACTGCAATTGGGAACCATGAAAGGTAACTAACTACCTCCAGTCGATATGCGTCTCTTCCTGCACATTATGGAAGACTCAGTAAACAGCTGAACCATCATACTTAGCAGCATGAATCGAAGATGATTTCTAAGTTTCTTTACATGAAGAGATTATGGGGGCTCTGGATCCGTTTACTTAACTCCGGACTCCGGTGGGGAATGTGGCATTGCTTATGAGACATACTTCCCAATGCCAACCCCAGCGAAGGACAAGCCATGGTATTCCATAGAACAAGCCAGTGTTCATTTTACCGTGATTTCAACCGAACATGACTGGTCTGAGAATTCAGAGCAGGTAAGGGTGATCGAGCTGAACCCTTTTGTTCTCACATTTGCATGTCGATGAGCTGTCATTTTATATCATGGGAATGTCATGTTGTCAGTATCAATGGATGAAAGGGGACATGGCTTCAGTCGACCGATCTAAAACTCCTTGGTTAGTTTTCACGGGGTAAGTGCATTTGCTTCTGGGTAATTGTGAGTTTCACCACTTGATTTTGCGTACTCTCAAACCAAAAAAAAGAAAAAAAGAAAAAATAATTCTCAAGAAAACAGAGATCAAGTGTATCGGTTGCCTCTTGCAGGCACAGGCCCATGTACACTTCTGGCTCTGGAGGAGGTGCTGACCAAGGGTTTCTTGATGCTGTAGAGCCGCTGCTATTGGACAACAAGGCAACATTCTGTTTCTCACTCCGGTTCTCATCTAGAATAATCCGTTTATTTGTGAGATTGTACTCATCAAGCATTTGATATCACAGGTTGATCTAGTTCTCTTTGGCCACGTTCATAACTATGAAAGAACATGCTCGGTTTACCAAAATGAGTGTAAAGCCATGCCAAAGAAAGATCAAAGCGGGGTTGATACTTATGATCACAGCAATTATAGTGCACCTGTGCAAGTGGTTATTGGTATGGCCGGGTTCAGTCTGGATGACTTCCTAGATGAGGTTAGAGTCTGTTCTTCCTCTCACCGTTGAAAATAGTTAACCAATATAGCTTTTTGTCTAAACTTGCACAATTCTATGGCAATTTCTGAAAATCCATCCTTGTATTCGTCAGTGCTTAATCCCAATTCCATTTCTTGCATTTACATTGGCTGAATGTTGCTTAGTCAAACAATGCCGTCTTAACAACACCTTTCCGATTTATGGGCCTTGACATATCTAGATTCCAGAGATTTTTAGCTCGCTGTTAAGAAATTAAATGCTGATTCTGCTGCTCATATCATTCAAGTTGATACGGTTACACGGGGATTTTCATTTATGTTGCTCCCATGAATAAGATCTGTAGAAGTGAAGGCCCGTTGATTTTTTTGCAGCCAAGTGACTGGAGTTTGATAAGGATTTCCAAATTCGGCTATTTCAGAGGACATGCAACTCCAGAAGAGTTACAACTAGAGGTCAGCACTCTCGAATTTTCCGTCGCCCTTCCCACAATCATCATTCGGTTTGGCTTTATGATTGCTTACTCGATTACATATGACTTCATTTATTGAGAGATTGGTCTAGTCTGTTGTGATGGTTTGAAAATAGAAACTATGTACAGTTTCTGATGTCCTGTGCTCTAAGTAGAGTTTGGAACATTAAGCAGCTACATGTTACTGCAATCATGACGACCACGCTTACGTGCTCATTTAACTTCAATCTACATCTTGCCTGCAGTATGTGAATGCCGGCACGAGGAAGGTGGAAGACATCTTCCGCATCACCCGATAACCGACTTTTCAAGACAACAGGAAGGCACTGCAGACAATAACAAGCTGCCATAGCTACATAGTTATACACTTCCACATTGTACTTTACAGATACAAAACATACAGATAACTTGTGCTGATACACAAGCAATAAATCTTGATTGTCCGTGGGACCTAATTGAATGCTCTTGATTTGTCAAGGAATGCAAATTCATGATTTCAGTGCTCTTGTGAGCAATCTAACAAGATGTGTTCGATGTAAGATTGGTCTCTCCTTCCGAGTGAGTTTAGAACCACGGACTCTTGATAGTTATCATAATCTTTCAAAAATTGTTATATATTTATGTAAAATTCAGTTATTTCAACTCATGAATTTTCGGAATTTTCGTCATGAATGTGATGCAATGTAATAAAATCCAGGAATTGCTTAGTAATCCTAAAAAAATTTGAATTATTTAAGTCACTATCAATAATGAGTAATGACACTCGACCAGCCAACCTTGGTCATGAATATGATCAGCAAAAGCATAATCTTCTAAATTAATGTCGCTGACCTAATTGACAAAAAATATCTCCCCTCTCTCATCCAAAAAACAGCTGTCCGATCCATACATACCACGCTCGACCGTTAATTTGAAAATCGTCGAGTTACGACATATCACTCCATACCTTTGCTTAAGGATTTATTTCTCATTTGACTTGTCTCACCATTTCACCTAGTTGCAGCTGCAGCGACAACTCAATTACCTAGCTAGACATTTTTCTTATAGGTAATTTTTGAAATTCTTTCCAGAGGGAATGATTGATCACGATTTCCTTTGTGAAGTCGTATTGATGAAGTTTATTGCAACGCTAGCGGCATAGTACCTTTGTTTGACAACTTCAAGCTCTTGTGTTTGAGCCCGATCCACTTCATCCAAGTCCTTCACTACGCTCTACGATCTGTGAAGCACTTCGCGAAATCCATGGTTCGCAAGATGGAGACGGCGAATTGGAAACTCGACGATCGAACAGATCTGAAAATACCGGCTTTGTCCATGGCCGGTCGGTAACACTGCAATTCACGGGGCGCTGTCCATGGCCTCAAAGGTGAAAAAGAAAAGGAAGAAAATAGTGAAAGAAGAGAGAGTAACGGGAGAAAGGGGGTGACCGAGGACAGAGAAAATATCTGAAAAGTGGGCTCGGATTCACCATGTGTGAGTCTCTGGATGGTTCAATGCAAATCCTACTGTGGTGTGTTTAATGCACATAGCATTTTCTCGCATAGCAGGGGTCCATCTGCCAGGATTTCACTTTCCAGGTGAAGGAACTCCTGGCAATATCAAGCTTAAAGAAGCTCGGGCAGGGTAATTTTAGGATATCTGGGAATGAAAGATGCTTCCGTGACTCCCTTCTTGCGTCCCCCCTCCGCTGCCAGAGTAGGCCTAGAGGCTTTGCATTCTTTTCCGTCCCATGCATGAAAATAATGATATGCTCGACATGATTGGCAGGCCAAATGAAGCTCGTATGATCTGCGAGAAGCTTCAAGCTCATCCAGATACCAAAGTCAGCAAGAGAGCCATGCAATTCATGTACAGCTTCCAGGTAATTGTGAATGGGATGTCAAAGAAGGTGGAAGTACGTCATAGTGAATTTGTAGGCCATTTCTGGCTGAAGAGCATCTAAAATGATGGTTGTGACGCCACTACTCTATAGGCCATGGAGATAATGGAGGTAAGAAGCTCGAAGCTCTCTGCAGAGGGGACAGGGCATTGAGGCCTTTTATTGACGACAAAAGTAACTATCTTCTTGACAAGGATGAAGAATATACAACAAGCGATCAATTGAAGCTGTGGTCTCAAGGGAAGATATCTTTTTCCATCATTCTCTTATCCCTGTTGTGACTTTCCCAGAGTTGAGCTAGGAAAGCATGGATTGTTCAGCATGGATTGTTCTCACAAGACAATCACTCCTGTTCAGCATGGATTGTTCCAAACTTTACCAATCACTTGAACCCAATTCAACTTGCATTTAAACTTATCTCTTAGATCTGCTACTAATCGGTTATTAGTTGATTGGACACCCAAGTAAAATGTGGGAATGCATTTTATTTTTACAAACTAGAGATTCAATAGATTTTTGGACTTAATTACGTTAGATTAATTTAACGCTTTTTAAATACATTTTCTTTTCATTTTGGAAACGTTTTTGCGGGCAATCTTATTTAATTTTATCTTATGCCATTAACATATTGAGGATGATCATGTGGGTGCGTAATCAAGAAAGTAATACCAATAATCAAAACAGTAAATCGATTGCAAAAAATTTTAAAAACCTAGATGCACTAAGAAAGCAAAGCTTATCCCTTTTCGTCACCAAAGATTCCGCAAACTAATACTATAAAAATATATATATATATATATATATATATATATAAATAGAATGCACGAATGTTATAATAAACGGCTTACTAATATGCAACCTACACTATTTTTTTTTTTTTTTTTGTATATTTTATAACTTAATTAACATGTAGGACTTAGAGAACCTACAAGTGCATCCTAAAATTCTATGCGACAGGAATTGACTTACGCATTAACTAGATTACTAGTTTTTCATGGGTGTTATAAATTACATGGGTGTTATCTGCACCCCTGGACCTGTGAGAAGACTTCTTTGAGTTACTATGGGCTAGTTTTTCAATCACTGTCGATATCGAGCTAGATAGGACGAAGCCCTCGATAGTTGGGACACCTCTTTCCATTTCTTCGCAAATTATGAGGTCAGTGAAAAAAATCTCTTTTTGTTGAAATTGGCATCCAAGGCAAGATTTATTAGGTATTTCTATGTTCATGTACATGTTTCTCTTTGGTCTCTGTACTTTGACTTCATTCACCGAGAGAATGATCTTTGGCCACGGCAGCTTATGGGCTCGGCACTATGCACATTGGTTTTCGGTATCAATAGATCTGCCTGCCAGTAATGTCACGTCCCGATCCTCAGGCACGCACACATCCTTCTACTTAGTCAATTTTAGAATGCGATATTCTAAGACTATGTATCGCCGACCCTTTCATTTATTAAGCACATGCAGAAGCAATTATAAATCCCCAGACAGTAAAACAATGGGATAGAAAAGCATGCCATATTTTTTATATTGAAATCTACAACCAAACCTTTATACATGGCATTAGACAAAGCACTTCACAAAACTATTCACGACTTCAAAGTCTCATTCTATCTACATATATACAGAGGGTTCACCAAGAGATGGGATTTCAATCCTCATTTGGATCATACTCAGGATCATCCTGATCCTCTTCTAACTTTTCTTCACTGAGCTCACATCCTTCAAGCTCTTCATCATTTTCCGACTCATCGTCCTCTTCTGGTTCCTCCTCCACAGGCTCATCTATGGGCTTGAAATGTTGTCCCACAATCGAGATGAGACTACGTCTCAGCAAGTTCTACCCCACCAAGACTTGATTAGGAAACCAATATGCTAACCAGACTGCCTATGCACACACGGGTCAAAGGACTTACCTTAGCCTCAAATTCCACTTGCATATTAGCACATATCAAATAGGCATCCAAACAATCACATCACTGATCAAAATATTGATCAAATCGACCCAGTCAATTACACGTTAATCGGACCATTCAAAGTCACTTCCACTCAATCAGTCAATTCACGACAACGGATCAAATCATTGATCAATCGATCTAGTCGATTACATGTTAGTCGTACCATTTCCAGGTCAAATCACTTTTCAATATAAAACCTCCCATTTGCACTCTCAGTCATAGAGCTACAGTAATGCTCTCGAGCGTTATTTTTGCCAAGGTGACGTACAATAAACACTTTATGTGTAGGCTCTTTGGCATTTCAATTTCTTTCAGCCACACGGGCATGATACTCGACACATAGAAGTATGGCCACGTAGGCACGATCTACGCCACACAAGCATGTTCTATGCCACAGGCATGATCAATTATCGCTACACAGGCTTGATCAATTATCGCCACACAGGCTTGATCAATATTCAACAATTTACGTGTATTCTCTAAGGCATCCTACATGCCAAAGCGATGTAATTGTCGTCAAGCCACGTCACACAGCATCTCTTTTCATCTTTTATCATACTCGATAAAATATCGTGCGTGGGCACACGGCTAGCCTTAATTAAAATATAATATTTTCATCTCCACAAATCCCACCATTATTTGCGTCTACCAAAACACTTTTGGTGCTGTCAACCGACACCCAGTTATTTTCCAATTAATTATCCAAATTAATTAATCCAGGAAAATAATCTTATAATCACAATTAATTCATTTCAGCACAAAATAAAGCTTAATTAAATAAATGGACTGTACCACGACGATTATCACGAAATTTCGGTCGTCAGCTAACCCAGCCTTAATTTCCAAAAAAATAAATAAATAAATAATTAATTTCGAAAATTAATAATTAATTACAATAAATCCAATTTAGCTCAAAATAAATCCCAATTAAATAAACGGGCTGCACCACGATCATCAGCATAAAATTACGGTCACCATCCCAATTGAATTTTCGGAAAATAAATATTTAATTAAATTAATTTCGAAAAATAATATTTAATTACTAAAAATTCCACTTAGGCCCGAATTGCCAAATTGAAGCCCGATACGGGTCGGGAAAAATCCCGAGCAACCTTCAATAAATAGTAGACCACGTCTACTTGCTAAATGCACACTCAATTTGTCTAATTCGCATCACAATTGACTAATAAACACTAATTTATACTAATCTAACCACCTAAACCTAATTATTTAAAACTAATCAACCCTTAAGCATCATTAGTCTACTAAGCAAGGATTAGTGATATTACTCACTTAGAAAAACGAAGACTGAAACACTGCAATGGCGTCGCGACGGCGCGATGGCGGTCGAAATCCGAATTTTTGGGGACGTCGACGATCACTCGGCCGGGGCCTAAAGGCCTTGCAAGCCCACAGAAAATTGCTGGGCTTGGGCCGAACTTGGGCCGACTTGCCTCACGGGCTGAACTGCTAAAACTTCTTGGGCTTCAAGTTGTGGGCTCACTTTGGACTGGGCTGCTTCTAACCAACTTGGGCTTCAAATCAATTGAAAATGGGCTGCCAACTCAAGAGCTGCTGGACTGGGCTGAGCTGACTTCGAGATGGGCTGCTTTCTCATGGGCTGAAATAATCTAAATTTAACTTGGGCTGCACGGGCTTGGAACTTCAAATGGGCTTCGGTGAGCTGGGCTTCTTCGAGGAGACTTGTTGGAGTCACGATCGAGCTGGGCTGCTGACGGGCCGAAGGTGCTGAAATTCACGGCTGGTTTCGCTGGCATCACGCGCGGGAGGCACGAGCTGAGGAAGACGTAGGCGAAGAATGGAGTGGCTTCAGGTTTTGCTCGGTTGAAGACACGTGCACGGAGGAGCTTCGCTCGGTGGGTCTGCTGGGTCAGCAAACCGTCTGAAGAGATGCAAGATGGACCGAAGTCGGTGGATTGGGATTCGGTGGAGTGGCTTCGTGGAGATGGGCGGCTTGCAGGCAGTCAACACTTGGGGCTTCAAGGAGAGTTAGTTGACTGGTGGGGTTCAAAGTGTGGACGTGTGCCAGAGAGAAGAATCCTTGGCGACAAATGATGGTGGAGAGGGGCGATGGCAGCGTGGATTCGAAGGAAACAGAACTGAATGAAAGCAAAAGCTAAAAAAAAGAAAGAGAAAAAGAAAGAGAAGCCATGGAGGGGAAGTCCGCTAGCGAAGGAGTGAGGGAGAAGGAGAAGCGTGCGTGAGAAGTTGCTGAATAGTCAAGATAAAATATCCAAAATCATCATAGCTTGGCCCCACAAGTCCACATAATTATCTCCTTGTCTCTTATAATTAAATCTTGTAAATCAATCCACAAAAAATCCAATTTGAGGCCAAATGTTGCACCCCCATGGCTAGGTCCGAATTTCTTCAATTTGAATTTCAATTTTTTACTCAAACTTCCTCAATTGATGTCCAATTTTTGTCAAAGCAAAAGTCCACATCAATTCCACAATCCCCCATCACCGAATGACTCGGTTTGGAAGCCAAAGATCCATTTAATTTGGCAAATCTGAATTTTTTTTGTTTTTCCGCGACGTCCGAATCAGTTTTCCGTAAAATTCCAGTCTCGATGGAATTTCTCCAAAAGACAAGACGATGTCCTATTCATGAACCGTGACATGCTTGAATGTCCAATTTTCGAAACGAATTCCATTTCGTGGTTAAAATCAACCGAACGCAATTCTAGTCCAATCCGACTTATCGAGTAGCTTTTAGGGATTTTACCGCGGTTATATCTCTTAACGGCTTCACCCAATAGATTGGTTAACTCGTGAGTGATTAGCTCAGAGAAAAAGGATCATAGGCGCGCCCAACGAAATGCCCATTTTATATATTCAGGACAGGGCCGAAATTCGGGATGTCACAAGTAAAGTTTAGTGACATGCTCATGTGCCCTTGCGATTCGACTTAAGCTCAAGGCACGCACCATTTGAAGGCATGTTCTGACTGATACCATTGCGATTTGACGCGATTGACCAGGTTTATTATGCTTGTTGAATGGTCATAAAAGAAAATAAAGGAGAAGTTTTGCATCTTAAGAATTATTAAGTAGGTTCTCAGGCTTCCAAAGCCCACGGGAACCACCCTGTTCGTATCCCCATAGACCTTAGCAGAGGAACACGAAGTGCTCGATTTCACCGATGCCAGAAGTAGCAAGACCTTCATTTAGACAGTGTCAGTTTTCAATAGAATAACTGCATATGACATGCATGATTTCAATAGAATAACTGCATATGACATGCATGATTCAATGGCTATTCTTACATAGTGCGGAGGATTACACGGCCCAAATGTATTTAGACAAACGAATGGCTGTTGCTGAGTTGGCTTGAAATGAATGGCCACTGTACGTTAATCTGTCAGCAGGGTTCAGCTTGCTCGACGCTGCAGCAGCTTGACTTGGTATTATTCTTTAAGTCCGAACAGCGGCTTCCGACTCTGCTTCTCTCCTGAAAACGGTCTATGCTTTTGGGAGTGAAATTAACTACAGCCTTATTTTGTATATTGAACAATTGCTACGGTCCTTGAGGATATATCTAATGGACGCCACCCATCGGAGTTATTAAGTCAAAATGATCGAGTTTATATTCACAATCACGTTAAGCATAAAAAAAAAAAAAATTCTTTCGTCATGTGTTTGCAAAAGAATATATATATGGACTATTAAATAATCACATCAATTTTTTTTATCATGTGTTTGCACTCGGATAAAGAGAGACTAATGGGGAATAATGAATCAATCAGTGCGAAGACCTATTATGCGGATTGTGTATATAATGTGTCAAAAGTTCGATGTGTCTTTCTGGAGAGAGAGAGAGAGAGAGAGAGAGAGAGAGAGAGAGAGAGAGATGTGTCTTTTTGGAGAGAAGTTCAAGGAGGGAGGGGGAGAGGGAGAGGGAGAGTTCGATGTGTCTTTATGGAGGGATTTTTTTAATTACTTCGGAAATGTCTTTTAATATTTGGTACTTAATATTTTATTGTTAACATATGAGACAATATTATTGAAATTTTTACTTGACATTGGTTATCTAATTACGATCAATTACAATTAAGAGGGACCGGTATAGATCACTTTACTTGAACTTCATTGAGAGAGAGAAAGAGAGTTTTTTTTTTTTTTTTATTACTTCGGGAATGTCTTCTAGTATTTGGTACTTAGTGTTTTATTGTTAACATATGGGAGAATATTATTGAAATTTTTACTTGACATTGGTTATCTAATCTCGATCGATTACTAATTAAGATGGACAGGTATAGATCACTTTGCTTCAACTTCATAGCAGATAGAAAGGAGCGATGCATTCTTAAATTTCTCTATCTTGTTCTTTGACATTCTTTGAGCTTGGTTGATTGGACAATTATGATATCAACCGCATACACCTTTCTACCCAAGAGGTGAATATTTTCACAGAAGATCAAAATTGTTGCTTACATAATCATATGAAGACTCTTGCACGACTTGTTAAGTTCAAGCCTAAGCTTTCCTTTATCCAGCCTTTATAGGGAAGACTAAATCCACCTTCCCAAATTGAAGAAAGGTACACAACCTCCTGTGAGAACAAAGATTCATAAAAAATTACTTTTTCTTTTTATCGCCTAGTTCCGAGGGCTCGCATTTGAAACTTCACGCTTCTTAACGTACACCCCAATTGTTTTAACCATTTGTCCAAGGAGTTGGTCGTTGGTTAACGCGATTTAAGATTACTGTAGAAGCCAGATTAAGGCAAATGACTTCGTATGTAGCATGAGGTTAGTACTAATATATGTGAAAGAGTTCTTACTTATAAAACCTTACGCTCTTGTCCATTTCCTCTGGTTAATCGAACTCGACACATTCTTAAATTATCATAACATTGGAGCTCAAACAGGAACTGCTTATCATACGAGAAGACATTTTACAAAAAGAGTTCTCATTTATAAATATTTAGAACATATTCGATAAAACTCTACATAAGAAATTTTATTGTGAAAACGGGTGTTGCGGTGTCTATTACTTCTTGTCAAATACCTCCAAAGTTGTAGCTAAGAAGTTGCCTCACCTGTACTCAACATTAAAATTTACCGATTACCAAAGGTACCAGTTACCTCTCTTTTCAGTGCAGCTGCAACACAAGACCGTTACATTTGAACCGCGGATACATAAAATCACCTCTAAATTTATCAAATTGTATCGAGTCAATTTGTTTACTTAAATATGTCTTAAATTGTCATAAATGGATTTAAAAAATAAAGTGTACATGACACATTTATTATTCATGTGGAGACGAGTTGATCCATTTATGATACAAACATATTAGATATTAAAATGAACACTTTTATGAAGGTGGTTGTATTGAAATTTATCAAATCTACATTGGAAGAGTCGTGCTAAATTTTTCATATGACGAGGATAACCATCCATAGTTTTGTGGTCCTCCGCAACAATGTCCAAAAATTAAAGTTTGATCCAATTTTCCAAATGGAGAGAAAAACTAGGCTTGCAAAGAAATAGTTAAACCATGGAAAAATGACACATAGTCTCTAAACATTCGTCAAATGTGTAATGTAGTCCCTGAATTTTTTGTTTTTTCAATGTGGTCTTTGAAATTTAGCCTAACGTTCAATATGATCCCTTAACTTCTAATTTATTCAATATAATCCTGAACTTTTGATACATTTTTAATGTAATCCTCAAATTGTATCAAAATATTCAATGTAGGCTTTTTGTTAATGCAAATTGAGGATGACATTGAATATTTTTACATAATTTAATAACTAAATTGAACATGCACCAAAAGTTGAGAGATCATGTTGAACATTGGGCTAAAGTTTAGAGATTACGTTGAACAAATTAAAAGTTCAGAAATCACATTGCACATTGGATGTAAGTTTAGCAATCATTTGTGTCGATTTCCCTTAAATCACGTATCAAAATAAATAAGAGTTGAACGGTGACAAAGTTCTCAACGGCAAATTCAAGTTTGAAATGGGTCATTGCCCTGTAGATTATTCAAGGCGCAAACATAGGGAGAAAAGTCGAAATAATCACCATCTTTGTCGACTTCATTTTTTGAAACACAAAAACCAGAGACTCTCCCTGCGATCACTTAAACACAACAGCGACAGGGGTTCGAACCGAATGCCGAGCAGAGACCCACGTGATTGCCCCCTGAGCATACGGCGACGGCGCTTTCGAGTCAACTTCCCTCGTAAAGTCAACCCGGTAACTCGCTGTCTGGTTCGCCTCTGTGAACACGAGTTCACGCGGGTACACGCCAATTGAGACCGGACCCTTGATCGGGTCGACGACTGACTGGTACCGCGACTTTGCGGGTCCGACGTTTTTCACCGTCCTCGTCACACTCACGTTCGTCACCGAAGGCTTGTGGAAGCTTACGGTGATCGATGGATAGTTGAGCTGGTAATCAGGTATGCTCCCTATGCTCAAGCAGTTGACTTTTTTTTTAACTATAACCTCGATTTGGGACTCGTTGGAGATGAGCCCACAAAGGTAAGGGATGTAATCTTGCGGTCCATCGTCGTAAACGAGACCCGGGTCGACGGCCTTCGATGGGTTGATGTGTCCTGCGCCAGTGGCGAAAATGTCCGCTGGATGAAGTGTCTCGTCCACGATGGGTCGGCCCTCCATGTTGGAGGTGGCGGCGGTGGTCATGATGGCGGACTTGATGGCCACTGGTGACCAATCGGGGTGCGCGCTCTTAAGCAGTGCCGCCACACCACTGATGTGGGGGCAGGCCATGGAAGTCCCGGAGATCACGTTGAATGCGTGCTTCATGTCCGTAGAATTGTCTAAAGGGTATGGCCAACCGGCGAGAATGTTCAAGCCCGGGCTGATGATGTCCGGTTTGAGGATGCCTGGGCTTAGGCGGTTGGGGCCGCGGGAAGAGAATGATGCTACAGCCGGGGCGGGCGATCTCCCGATGATGTGCGTACCTTTGAATAGGATCGTGGCCGTAGGTGCTGGCGTTGTGTTAAGGTATCTCTTGATCTCTCTCCCCGCGGCATAATTCAATGCGATGGCGGGTAGGACGTGCGCATCAGAAATGGTGGTGTATCCGTCAGCGGGACCGTTCACGAGGATCATGGCCGCACCACCATTATCCTTGACCTCTTGACCTGCTCCGACTGGATCGATCCATTTTATGTCGCACAAAACCACTTTCCCTCGAACTGAGAGGCGAGCCAGTGATCCGTAATGGCAGTCCTGGACGTCTCTGCCATCGAATACTTCCGGATAAATTAGGGGAAGTTGCGTCGGATGGAAGTCGTGCGGTTGGTACAAGGTCTCCCCATCGAACTCTAGCCCGTTCCCCAGCCGTGCTGTGGCCTTTATGCTACGGTCGATGCTGCTTGCACCCACAGTGAGAATCCATGGAGCCTCGTTTGACAATGTCCTGTGCTTTGGCCCCGTATTCCCCCCAGAGCAGCTGACGAGGATGCCCTTTTGGGTGGCGGCAAGTGCCCCAATCGCAATCCAGTCCTGAAAGAGCGGTGGTTTTTTTCCTCCTAAAGAGACGGAAAGCACATCGACACCGTCCTCGATGGCGGCGTCGAACCCAGCCAATATACTGCTTGCAGGGCAACCGTCATCTGCGCAAACCTTGTACATTGCCAAATGTGCAAGAGGCGCCAAGCCTACGGCCGTGCCTTTTGCATTACCGAGCGCGCTGGCATCCCTCACAAAAGCACCGGCAGCTGTGCTGGAAGTGTGCGTGCCATGCCCAGTATCATCATATGGTGGAACGGCCTGCGTGGCGTTGATCGGGTTGATGAAAGACCTCGCACCGATGAGCTTGTTGTTGCAGGACGTGCCGTTGAAGTCACACCTGCCCTTCCATTTGGCTGGGGGTGGAGGCACCCCCTCGTCGTTGAAGGAAGGGTGGTCCGGGAAAACCCCTGAGTCCAGTAGTCCGATGATCACGCCCTTACCAAAGTTCGAGTCCTTCCAGAGCCCGACTCCTTGGTGCAATCCCAGGAAGTCGGGGGTATGAGTTGTGTGTAGAGAAAGCACCTCCTCCGGATGTACCTGCAAAACACCGTCCTTCTCCTGAACGGCTTTAGCTTCCTCGGCGGTCAATTTGGCTGCGAACCCGGATAGCGCATGCTGGTACGAGTGAACCATTCTTTGCTCTTGGTTAGAGCTGGCTGCTGTGGTGGGTAAAAAGGACCGATACAAAGAATCGAGATCCTCTACGGTAGCGAAATGTTTGTCCGTCGGCTTTCGTACTTGGATAATGTAAGTTGACAATGAGCTCCTTGTATCAGCTACTGCCATAGCAGCATTAGCAGGGGAAATGCTTAGAATGTAAATGATACCGAGAATTAAAATTATCAAGGTGGTCGGAGACAATTTGCATTTCTGATCTTCCATCTCGAATTTGAAGAAGAAACAGTACCTTTTGTTTCCGAGTTCTGTGTCGATAGTATATAGGAGAAGCAAAATGAAGAAATGCATTGTTCTCATGACCCTCCGGAAGCCAATATTGGTACTTTTTCTCTTTTGGAAGAAAACTATCCTTAGAAAGAAAACTATCCGTGGTGATTTTTATTTCCTAATTGTATACGACCTGTTTTAATCCTCAAGGACTTCCATAAAAATTTAAGATAGACTAGTGTATCGAAGGAAATATAAATATGCAGCAGATGCCAAATGTAGCATGCTATACAAAGACCAGAAAAAATATCCTCCGGATAATGCAATCCTAAATAAATTATTTCCCCCAAATTAACTTCTAAGCAATAAGAAAGAAAGTAAATAAGGGAAAGAGAAGAAAAGGAAAAAAAATATAATTTCTAAAAAATATTAAAATACTATTGCAAATTACCTGCATTAGTGTTGATTGTGCCATGTGAGATGTCTAGCATCATATGGCGATTTCCGACTAAAATTGATCAGATTGACTAAATTGACAATACTTGAAAAGATTTATGACTTAATTAGCGAAATTAAAGATTTAGGACTTAATTGATAAAAGTACAATAAATAATTTATTGTACAATTTTCCCTCCAACTAGTTGCTTATCCAAGTTGGTCCATTGCTTGAATTTCTATTGATTCTCACTCGATCATTATTTTGTACCTATCTTAATTTGCATACTTGATATTATCACCACCGAATTTGATGTAAAATGGTAGGGAAAAGTGTTAAAAAAGTCATAAACTTTTTTTTGGTCAATTTAGTCATAAACTTTTATACTTTGTGCAAATTTAATCATTTTCAGCCAATTTAGGCTAGATTTTATTGACTGGACGCCGACCGGTTGATGTGACTTGATCGGCACTGACATAGACAACTTTTAATAATATTTTATTATTATTATTATTATTTTTCCTTCTCCTCCTCCTTCCTCAAGTTGCTTGTTGGACCTTAGCGATCGACTAGAGGTGATGATCATTGAGGTCGTGTGACATCCAGATTTTCGGGTTTTAATTTGACTGGATAAATAGGATCCTGTCTCATCGCTTGTCAATTTATTGACGGGTCCGAAATTTCAATAAAGAAATTATCGGAGGAAAAATTGAAGACCAAAAAGAAAATTTAAAGGAAAAAGGAAAAGAGAAAAAGGAAAATTTAAATAAAGAAATATGCATTTCCTTTTTTCTTTCTCTCTCTCCCTCTCTTTTCTTTTCTTTCTTTTCTCTCTTTTCTTTCTCTCTCTTCTCTCCTCTCCCCTCCCCCTCGTGCGATTCCCCATTGCCCATTCTCTCTCTCTCTTTCTTTTCTACTCTTTGATCAGTCAATGTTTATTTCCCCTCCTCTCTCTCATCTCTCTCCCTCGACATTTTCCCTTCCCCCTTCCGTTCAAGCGAACCAGAAGCGGAGGAAGACCAGAAGCTGCAGCTCCGTCGTCGCCCGCTCGCCGCTCGCCGCACGCCGCCGGGCCGCCGTTCGCACCACCCGCGCACGCCGCGCGCTCCGCCACCGCCCCTTCACGTTTGCCATCCCCGCCGTGCGCCGTCTAGCTGCTGCCCATCCTCTGTCCAGCTTCGTTCGGCCACGATCCGGCCACCTCCGGCCACCTCCGGCCACTGTGGGCCACCGCTCGGCCTCGCCAAGCTACCACCCGCTCTCCTGACCTCTTGCCGCCCCCAACCCTCTCTCTTTCTTGCTGTTTTGCGGCCGAACCAGCAAACCCACGGAGTGGGTATCTAGCTGTTCGTGGGCCGTTTTGGGCCGTTTCCCGGCCCCGAACCCGAGCCGTGCTTTGGGGACAATCGTTCCTCGCGTCGCTGCCATCGGATTGATCCGATTTGCGCGCGATTTGGTGAGTAATCTCACTAATATTTGATTAGTTGGCTAATTATGCTTTAGGTTGGTTTAGTTTTAATTAATTATGTTTAGGTTGTTAGATTAGAATAAATTATCAATTATTAGTCAATTGTGATGCGATTTAAATAAACTGATTGCGCAATTAACAAGTAGACGTGGTCTACTATTTATTGGAAGTATCTCGGGAATTTTCCGACCCTAATCGGGCCTCAATTTGGCAATTCGGGCATAAGTGGGATTTTTGGCATTTAAATATTAATTTTCGGAATTAACTTAAATAATTATTTATTTTTCGAAAATTCAAGGGAGATGGTCCGGAACCGGAATATTATGCTGATGACCGTGGTGAAGTCCATTTATTTAATCGGACTTTATTTTAAGCTAAATTGAATTTTTAATATTAATTAATTTTCGAAATTAATTAAATAATTATTTTTTTACAAAAATTCAATTGGGATGGCTAGTGACCGGAAATTTATGCTGATGACCGTGGTGAAGTTCGTTTATTCAATTGGGCCTTATTTTGAGCTAAACGGAATTTTTAATATTTAATAATTAATTTTCGAAATTAATTAAATAATTAATTATTTTTCAGAAATTAAGATTGAGATGGCCGATGACCGAAATCTCGTGTTGATCGTCGTGGCATAGTCCGTTTATTTAATTGAGCTTTAATTTGTGCTGAATTGATTTAATTGTGGATATTTAGGATATGTTCCTAAATTGATTATTTGAGTAGATTGAGTATTGAAAGTGGTCGAGTGGGACCGTAAAGCCATTGAATTTTGAAAGTGGTCGAGTGGGACCGTAAAGCCATTGAGTATCGAAAGTGGTTGAATGAGACCGTAAAGCCATTGAATTTTGAAAATGGTCGAGTGGGACCGTAAAGCCATTGAATTTTGAAAGTGGTCGAGTGGGACCGTAAAGCCATTGAGTATTGAAAGTGGTCGAGTGGGACCGTAAAGCCATTGAGTATCGAAAGTGGTCGAGTGGGACCGTAAAGCCATTAAATATTGAATGTTGTAGAGTGGTGGGCTGTGTCTTCCACCTTTGCTTAAGATGTGATATGAGGATCGTAGTTCGTAATTGATGATTGAGATGGAATAATCGAATTGACCTAGAATGGTCCGTCTGACATGTAATCGACGAGGTCGATTGATCATTGCTTTGATTTGATGTCGTGGATTGATTGACTGATTAGAAATGACCATGAGTGGTCTTGTTAGCTTGTAATCGACTAGGTCAATTTGATCGATGCTTCGATCGGTGATATGATTGTTTGAGTGTCTATTATGAATTGTACTGACTTGCAGGTGGGATCTGATGCTAAGGTACGTCCTCTGCCCTGTGCGTGTTTAGGCAGCCTATAGTATACTGGTTTACTAATTGGGCTTAGTGGGGGTAGAACTCGCTGAGACGTAGTCTCATCCCAATTTGGGAAAAAACATTTCAGGACCCCGCTGAGGAGCTGAGGAGGAATTTGAGAAGGAGAACTCGGAGGTGAAACCTGAGTAAAAGGATTTTTGGAAGAAGAAGATAATACCGAGAGAGATTTTGAGTATGACCTGAAGGGATTGAGATTCCATCTTCTTTTGTGAACTCCAATTGATGTGAATAGTTATGAAGTTCTCTAATTGATGTCATGTACAAAAGTTTGGTTATAAATTTCAATATGAAAAATATGGCCCTGCTTTTCTATCCCATCGTTTTATTGTTTGGGGATTTTAACTGCTTCCGCATGTGCTTAAAAGTAGAAAGGGTCGGCGATACATTGTCCTGGGATATCGCATTATAAAATTGACCAAGTGAGACGGATGTGTGCGTGCCTGAGGATCGGGGCGTGATAGGTCGACCTCGCCAATGGCCCAGAGGGTGGTCTTGCATTGGCCAACAAGCCTTACCCTTGCCAATACCGCCTAGGCTGCGATTTGGCAAGAGCGAGCCTTGCGTCTATCTTGTCACGTCTTGAACCTCGAGTGCACGCACATCCCTCGATGGTCAATAGAATTTGCGATGTCCCAGGATTTTTCACTGACCCTTTCTTTTAATTGTACATGCGGAAGCATATAATAAAATCTCCAGACAACACAAATATGGAATAGAAAAGCAGGATACAATTTTCATCATAACACTTTTCATAAACAAACTAGTTTATACACAGAGGCCAACATTAAGGGCTATGTATAGGAGATTTATCTCCAAAAAGAACTACTGAGCCACCTATGCTCTTAACCCTTTCGCTTCAAACTCCTAGTTCTTCATACTAGGGATCTGAAAATATTTATATAATAACCAATGAGTCCTCCCCTAAGGCTCCTATTAGGATACTAACTCAACTCGGGGTATCTCTTTAGAATCTCCCCACCAATAAGCTAGGACTAACAGCCAACAAATCGATTTCCAAGCAACCTTACCTAGTATGCCATACTTTGCACATTAAATCTCAATACAATACATCTAATGTGCATGGCCACTAGATGATGCAATTCATCAATCATATATGAGTTGCGTCACAAGCGATCTCACTTGGCCATTGCTACACCTGCACTCTGTCGATTCATGCATGCGTGTCATAAACAATGTGCTCAACTCATGCATAGTCAAAACCAATGATACCATGATTCTCATACACTCTTGCACATTAGTGCGTCACCTATCATGCATCAATCGATCACACGGGTCTCGATTATAAGATAAAATCGTTATGACATGTCCCATACCGTACTACACAATTTTACCCCATAATAAGGCCCAACCATCTCAACCCTCACACGTGCTCTAGTTCTTACGATTCATTGGCCACAATCAACTCCTAGTTGACAATCTAATTAATTTGTGACCTCCCGGCCATGACTAACTTTCCAGTTAGCGATCATCCGATTCCCGCCGAGCTACCAATGAAAATCGGGTTTCGTCCCACTCTATCGGGCACAGCTACGTCCAGAACTCCTGTTAAGATGGTTTCCCAAAAAGGGACATCGGTCCAGAGTCTACTGCGACTAGCTTCCAACTCTCGTCGAGAATTGTCCCTAAACTCCCGTTGGGTGACGGTTCAACTTTTGATCACGCAAGCTCACTACTAAGACTCTTCTTATCTATGAACATTTAACCAATGCACAATGCTTGCAAAAACAATTTCAAATCATTTTCCCCTAAAGGCAGTTCATTTTGGTGTCCTTTGGACAAAGCTTATTTCCCTTTTTCAGTGAAATTCGATGCTCATGTATTTATACATTCATTCACTTCATAGGATTAACATACATGAATTTAGACAATTTTTTGTTCTCGGGTAAACAATGCACGTGAACAATATTTCGTGAACAGTTTCTCATGAATAGTGTCATGAAGAATAAATTCCATAATTTAATAACTAATAAAATAAATCCAAAAATCATTAAAAACATTGATTAAAGTACACAATTAATCCATTAAGGTTAACCAAGCTCAGTTAAGCACATAAGCCACAATTAAGCAAATAAAGTGAGATTAAGTTAAACTAATCTAATCTAATTCATCCATTTAACCACATATATTAGGGCTAATACAACTTAATTAAATCTCCTAAACTATAATTAACATTAATTAAACCAACCTTAAGCAAGTTTAGGCATTAATTAAAGGATTATGAGCTAAACTCACCCATTAAGTGGACCGAAGACACGCACGTGGTGGCAACGATGGAGGCTACGCACCGAGACTTCAACCATGATGATTCAAGGTGGTCCCAAGGCTAAAACAACAGCCACAAGGTTGGACTCCCTTTGCAACTCCAAGAAACCGAACATCAAAGGAAGAAAAGGAGTGAAACAGCTTCGCCGGAGCTCCGGCGAGGGGTTGGCCGGCAACTGGCGGGACCTGGAGGTTGAGGGGGACTTGCTGGTGGTTGGTATGGGCGGAGACTAGGTCGAAATGGAAGAAAAATGGTTGAAACGGGCGAAACAGGTGAAACTGTGCAAGTTGCCAAGTGGACCGATGGACCGGTGATTGGTTTCTTCTCGTCGGCGTACAGGTCGGCCGGTGACTCCATTCGGCACGAGGTCGGGCTTCTCTGAATAGTTTGGATGTGCTGAAAACAACAATGGATGGCATGAAGGTTGATTCGCATGGGAAGACCACTTTTAACTTAGATTTTTGGAAAAAATGTCAATTGGAGAAAAAACCGGCATAAGGAAAAAACATGGGGAAAAAGAGGTCCGACGGGCTTACGACTTGCTTCGACGGTTGCTAGCTTCTTTCTTCTGGTTTTCTCAAGCTTACAAGACTCCATAGTAATGGAGAAAGGAGGGAGGAAAAGGAAGAAGTGGTCTGCTGAAGCTTGAGGGAACAAGAGCCTTTAATGCTCTCCTTAAGGTCTCACTTGAGTGTTGCCCCCACCACCTTCAGCCTTATCCTTAGCCATTTCCCTCTCTCAAAACTTTCTCAAGAAGCTTCCCATGTGTCCCAAATGTTGTTGGAGAAATCTTCATTGAGTGTTTTGAAGCTGACAAAACGTTTCCATCAGTCTAGTCTGAAGATTTGCAGACTCTACTATTTAAAGTCTGAAGACCTTCGGATTACCAGACTCAAGACTCAAAGTTTATTCTCATTGACAGTTTCTAGTTTGTCGAAGAAGGTCTATCCATGACTAGATGTTTCGTTAAGGATTTGATCTTATCGACTGACGAAGATCTCTTACTTGGATATGACATAACGGAATCTTTTATTTGAATCAAGATTGATTAAGGATTCGATGATTGACGAAGTATATTTGGGAGGTTCTACTTATGGAAACCGAGATCCTGATTGTATGGATAAACATGATTGATGGGCTATCGACATGTTTCTTAAATAGCTCGAATGATCTTCTTAATTGATTTCGTTCAACGGGTAGATTGGAGGAATTCCTTTGGTAAGTGCCAACGGGTATAATGGCATAAAGGAGTATAAAAAGGAAGACGTTCCAGTGGTTCGAGAGTGTGCACGATAGAAGAATTCCAAAGTCTAAAGCTCCTTATTCTTAGTCAATTCATTTGCTGAGCGAAATCTTGTACGCAAAAGAGAGTCTATATTCGTGAGAAACCTTGAGGAAGTGTGGTAGAATATCTACACTGTGGAATCAAGGGAGAACATTGCTGTAACATCTCTTTTGTTCATAGTGAAATCCAGTTAGTGGGCTATCAGTGCGGAAGAGTGAACGTAGGCTTGGAATAAGCCGAACCACTATAAACCTTGTGTTCATTTTCTCTTATCTACTCTCTGCTTTACTTTGATCATAATTCGTTTTGTTAACCAAAGAAGAACTTCCTTCTATTGTTTGCTTAGTATTGCTCTTTTATCTAGAGAAATTATTTTTGTCACCTATTCACCCCTCTCTAGGTGCTTATACTAACTATCTCAAATGTTACACCCCACCATGGCCTACGAACTTGTACAATTTGGCCTCCAATTTATTCAATTCCCCTTCAATCTCATTCAATTTCTTATCCAGTCAATCCCAATTGAAGCCCATAATTTTATCCAATGTGTTCACACTTAAATCCACATTTTTCCTTGTCCAATGAACCATCTTGTATCCCAAAATTGCGATCAAAAGCGAGCCTACGAAGTTCCTGGTCTAAAATGCTCTTATTTTGAAAATTCGTTGAAAATCTCAGTTTGCGGAAAAATCTTATGAGGATGAGTTGACATTTCTAAAATGATTTGTGACATGACAGAACTTTCAATTTCTGAAATCGGGTTTAAATTCATGGTTAATTTCAATCTGGCGCGATTTTAATGTGTCCTAATCTACAAGGTAGCTATCGGGAATTTTTAGTACATTTGACCTGTGGTTGATTATTTTCAAGCCACAAAGTGCAGACTTTCGATTGTCATGAAAAAATTTCGAGATTTCAAATACGGACACAAGGTACAGAAAATACAGAAAAATTGGTCTAGTGCCGTTCGACAAGAATTTTGCAATTAGGTGGAATCACCCACACTTAATCACATACCTCTATCAAATTGACATATCTCCGGTCTCTGATCG
Organism: Rutidosis leptorrhynchoides; assembly: GCF_046630445.1. Lineage (NCBI taxonomy): Eukaryota > Viridiplantae > Streptophyta > Magnoliopsida > Asterales > Asteraceae > Rutidosis > Rutidosis leptorrhynchoides. Next base: position 4,132 of record NW_027266553.1, on the reverse strand, counting down.
ATTTTGACCGTGCTGTAATGACCCTTGTAGATTAGCACGGTTGAACAGTCAATTCATAGTCAAATTCTCAAATCTATTGCGTTAAAATTCCTTAACGACTTCACCTAATAGACTAGTTATCTCATGAGGGGCCTTCTAAGAGAATAAGGCCATAAGCGCGTCGAGGAAAAACCCATTTCATTTTATCGAAATTAGACTTAAAAATCAGGATGTCACACACCTTGCGGCCACTTGCGAGATGGTCGGCGAAGTTGACCTCGACCTCGTCGACTGGAAGAAGGAGGAGAGAAGAAAAAAAAGAAAAAGAATATATATATTAAAAGAATAAAAAATTTAAAAATTTAAAAATATTATAAAAAGTTATCCACATTAGCGCCAATTGAGCCACGTTAACTGCACTGCGCCTAATAAGCAAAATCCGAGCGAAATTGACCGAGAATGATTGAATCAGTATTGAGGAAAAAGATTTAGGATTAAATTGGCATTAAAAAAAATATGACTAAATTGGCATAAATGCAAAAGGTTTATGACTTTTTAAATACTTCTCCCTAAAATAGTATGCTCTAGCGACAAAATAGAAAAATGAGAATGCACAATATTGATATTTGGTTTAGGGATTGGGTTGATTCCTAATTTTTTATGTAGTAAATGATTCGGCTAGTCAAAATTTAAGTATCAACAATCTAGAGGATGTGTTCATTTGTTTATTATCTAGCCAAAATGCATTTATTGCATGCTCTATGCATTCTTATTAACCCTATTCAAATTACTTGACTTTGGTGCTGTCCTATGGCTCTTTTCAACGTGCAAAATGCCACAACGGAAGAAGATGCACAAGCTGGTCCATTCAAAATGACATCAACCATGAACACAAAATCATCAATAGGTTGCTAGCTATTAGAAGCAGCTAATCCAGTTGGCATTGGATAGAATTAACAAATCTGAGCTCTGGACTGAACTTTTGGAAGTAAGAAAACTCACCCCTAGTTAATACATTACCGAACAAGTGATGAACTATTGGCAATTCTACATATGTCAACATCAAGAAACATGGTACCCTCTTCATTATTTGTTAGTCTTTAAGGTAAATGATATCCTCCTCTATAAAAAACACATATACTTGATATACTTCCATAGGTATGAGATCCTAAACATTCAACTTACACCTCGACACTTCAAACGCATCCCCTCCGTCTCTCCCTTCCTCTCTCTCTCTCTCTCTCTCTCTCTCTCTCTCTCTCTCTACTGAATCATACCTCTCTTTCTTGTAAGTATAAAAAGAATGGACAAATATGCCACGATTGGGGTGGAGTATCATCTTGAAATCGGCTCTCCATGAAACATTATTGGCACTTCAAATTCATCTGAATAAACGGAAGTGGCACAGACTAAGCTGTCCGTAAGAATTCAAACTCCTGATTATGAAGGTATCCTAAAATGTGACTATATGATTTTATAGCCTTGCTCAGTATCAGTGGCAAAGGCAGTGTCGGCTGACGTGGACTCGGGCATTTTGGACGCCATCTTCCATGTCGGAGACATAAGCTACGCCCCCGGCTTCTTAGTGGAGTGGAATTTCTTCCTCCACCTTGTCTGTCACGCCCCGATCCTCGGGCACGCACACATCCTTCTGACTTGGTCGATTTTTAAAATGCGATATCCCAGGACAATGTATCGCCGACCCTTTCATTTCATTAAGCATATGCGGAAGCAGTTAAAATCCCCAGACAATAAAACCATGTGATAGAAAAGTAGGGCCATATTTTTCATATTGAAATTTATAACCAAACTTTTATACAAAACACAAACCAGAGCACTTCACAACTTTTTATCTATCTCTATTCACAACAAAAGGGATTCTCAAAAGAAGATAGATTCTCAGTCCATCCAGGCCGTACTCAATGCCCCTCTCGGGATTATCTTATTCTTTCAAAAACCTTTCTCTTCAAGTTTCACCTCCGAGTTCTCCTTCACAAATTCCTCCTCCTCAGCTCCTCGTCGGGATCCTGAAATGTTTTCCCCAAATTGGGATGAGACTACGTCTCAGTGAGTTCTACCCCACTAAGCTCGATTAATAAACTATTATACTAAAGGCTACTTATACATGCACAGGGCAGAAGACGTACCTTGGCCTCATATCCCATCTGCAAGTCAGTACAATTCATAATAGGCACCCAAGTAACATATCACTGATCGAAGCATCGATCAAATTGACCTAGTCGATTAAATGCTAACAAGACCACTCACGGTCATTTCCATTCAGTCAATCAATTCACAACATCAAATCAAAGCAATGATCAATCGACCTAGTCGATTATATATCAGCCTGACCATTTCCCGGTCATTCAAGCTATTGCTATACAGTCTCAATTAATAAAACCAATCACCGAGCCACGTGCATTCTCCGAGGTAATGCATTACTTTACCGAGCCCACTTGCCCTTTAAAATGCTATTATGAATCAGTGAGCCCACGTGTATTCTCCTAGGTGATGCATCAAGTCACCGAGCCTACGTGTCTCTTCAAGATGCCAAATGTACTCATTGGGACCACGTGCATTCTCCGAGGTAATGCATCAAATTACCGAGCCCACGTGTCCTTTTAGATGCCAAAAGTACTCATTGGGATCACGTGCATTCTCTGAGGTAATGCATCAAATTACCGAGCCCACATGTCCTTTTAGATGCCAAATGTACTCATTGGGACCACGTGCATTCTCCGAGGTAATGCATCAAATTACCGAGCCCACGTGTCCTTTTAGATGCCAAAAGTACTCATTGGGACCACGTGCATTCTCCGAGGTAATGCATCAAATTACAGAGCCCACGTGTCCTTTCATGATGATTCATCTCATTTCTGAAGTAATTATCCACAATTAAATCAATTTAGCACAAATTAAAGCTCAATTAAATAAACGGACTGCGCCATGACGATCAGCACGAGATTTCGATCGTTGGCCATCTCCAACTTAATTTCCGAAAAATAAATAAATAAATAATTTCGAAAATTAATTATTAAATATTAAAAATTCCGTTTAGCCCAAAATAAGGCCCAATTAAATAAACGGACTTCACCACAATCATCAGCATAATTTTTCGGTCACGGGCCATCCCAGTTGAATTTTCAGGAAATAAATAAATAATTAATTAATTTCGAAAATTAAATAATTAATATTAAAAATTCAATTTAGCTCAAAAATAAAGCCGATTAAATAAACGGACTTCACCAGAGTCATCAGCATAAATTTCCGGTTTCGGACCATCTCCCTTGAATTTTCGGAAAATAAAAAATTATTTAATTTAATTCCGAAAATTAATATTTAAATGCCAAAAATCCCACTTAGGCCCGAATTGCCAAATTGGAGCCCACTAAGGGTCGGGAAAAATCCCGAGACACTTCCAATAATTAGTAGACCATGTCTACTTGTTAATTGCACAATCAATTTATCTAAATCGCATCACAATTGACTAATAATTGCTAATTTATTTTAATCTAACAAACTAAACACAATTAATTAAAACTAAACTAACCTTAAGCATAATTAGCCAACTAATCCAGGATTAGTGAGATTACTCACCAAATTGCGCGCAAATCGGATCAATCTGACGGCGACGACGCGAGGAACGAAACTTCCCAAAGCGACTCACGGATCCGGGGCCCGGAAACGGCCGAAAACGGGCCCGAAAGGGGCTGGAAACTCACTCGTGGGTTTCTGCCCTAGGCTGGCCGGAGCCGATCCGGCGGCCACAACGGTGAGGGGAGGCCGGCGGAGAGCAAGGGGAACGTCGGGGAGGTCCGGCGGGGCTGGGCGGTGGCCGAAGCTGGCCGGACGAGGCGGAACGACGGCTGGGTCGCGCGGGGGAGGCGTTGCAGCGGGTGACGGGCGCGGGGCATGCTCGAACGGCGGGACGGCGGCGAGCGGCGGGCGTGCGAGCGGCGGTGCGGCGGCGGGATGGGCAGCGACGAGGCTACAGCTTCTGCTCGAGCTTCTGGTTCTGGTTCGCTGCTCGAGCGTGTGGAGGAAGGAAGAAGAAGAAAGTGAAGAGAGAGAGAGAGAGAGAGAGAGAAGGGATAGGCATTGACCATTCAAAAGGGAAGAGAGAGAGAAGGTAGGCGGTGGGAATTTGCACGAG